>NW_010560951.1:0-49628 GCF_000687285.1 Phaethon lepturus | reverse complement strand
GGCCACCCAGCCCTCGCCCTCCCGCTCCGCCTCCTGCCCCGGCGGGACGAGGAGACGGGTGTTCGGAGGCAGGCGAGGCTCCGGATTTAAGAGAGGGCTTTTTATGTGCCTTAGGGTGCTGCTCCGGTGGAGCTGCCTTACCCTCAGCCAACATCGGGGGACTCCATCCCAGCAGCGCGACCGCCCCAAAGGCCTCCAGTGCGCAAGCTGCTCGCCGGCCGATGGCGGCCTTGGCGCTCCTTCGGCGAGGATGGGGAAAAGAAAGGGGTGCCTCCCACTTGCTGCGCAGTGGAAATATCAGAAACAAAGAGCTACAAGCCCTGGGTTGTTCCGGGCTGGGAGAAGCCACCTTGCCCCATGGGAATCACTACTTGCAGCTGTTCAGAGAATCATTAAGGTTGGAAAAGACCTTTGAGATCATCAAGTCCAACTGTCAACCCAACACCACCATGGCCCCTAAACCAACGTCCTGAAGTGCCACGTCCACAGGTTTTTTAACCATGTAAGTGAGATCAGATTGCCAAGCCCGGTGGCAAAGGTGGCGAATGCCGCTTCCGGGAATCAGAGACAGCCGAAGCGAAACCCGGGGAAGGTCTCAGGCTGGTGACCGGAGGAAAGCTCAGCCTTCATCTGCACAAGTGGTGTGCTGCTGCTTCATTTCTGTGTGCAAAGGCATGTCGTGCTGGCTGCCCGTGTGGCAGTTTTACTGTCTTGTTTGAAAGGTACAAGTCAGGGCAATATTAAACAGCACTTATTAAATGAGGGAGGGTTTAATCTGCTCTACGGATACTAAATATTTGATTTAGCAGAAGCTTGGAGAAATACAAAAAAGCACTTTTTATTCTTTGAATTACATTTTCCTGAGGAGAAGGTGGGGCCACCTAATGCTAGAAGCTGAAAAAGAGAGTATCTTCCCTCCCTTCAAACGTGACACATTGGAGATGTGGAGGAAGAAGGGTTGTTTTCTTCAGGAAAACTTTCAACCCACATACTCTCGGGCAGGGTGAGCAATACCTCTTCTCCAGATGCCTGATTGACTGGGTCAGTCGCTCGGAAAAATTAGGGGAAACAAGTAAAAACGTGCTACCAAAAGAGAGTGTTCATAAGCATAAAGAGAGGAAGCCCCCAAGTCATAAATATTTGAAGAAGCGTATGACGTGTGCTTGTCCTCTCGCGGTGGCCGTCCCAGGGCAGCCGCTTTGGATCACTTTGATCATTGGGCAGGGTACAGGGCCCGGTGGATTTTGGTCTGGTCCACTCTGGTTGCTCTTATATTGTGTACAGATGAACTTGTACTGATTGAGTTAAACCAGTGGACACTTATTGTGGCTGAAGAATGATGTGCTTTGCTCCAGCCTGACACCAGTGCTAATTAATTTAGAGTAAACAGAAATAAAAATGGAACAAAGTGCAGTAAAAGTATCCAGCTTGCAGTGATTTAACGAAATCAGTTCACGCTCAGATAAAACCAGCACAACTCAGCACACAGATAAACACTGAGGGAAACTGATTAAATGTCCAAACGAAGGAATAAAAACATGAAATCAGTTGGACAGTAAAGAGCGTTAATTGTAAAATAGATTATATTGTCCCACCAGAACTGACTTTTTTTTTCTTCCTTTTTCTTTTTCCACTGGTTTTGTACTGGTTTTGTTTTGGTGTGGTGCTGCTCAGTGTTCCCACCGTGACCTCCCCACTCAACAGAAAAGTCTGGAGTATTTCCTTGTCCTTTTCTCCAGACACTATCACTCCCATCTCTGCATCAGCTGGTACCACCTGCTCAGAAGTGAGCAGATCTTAGAAGAAGAGCAAATATCCCATGGGCAAACAGGCTTTGTTTGTTTATAACACTCTGCCAAGCACTTCTTGAAAGGTAGGGTGGTGTTGGTTTTTTTTTTAAATAGGTCTTTGGAGCCAAGCCCTCCAAGATTTCCACAGGGTTTAGTTGAACGGCATCTGACTTCCATCCAGCGTTTGTGAACTCAGCTGCCTGCTCTGAAGACACATGGACTTCTCAGGTGGTGTGCTGTGCAGACAGACGCTAAGCCACCAAAGTATGCAAACAGAAAACGCGGCTTAGGAGACGGGGGTGAGAGTGACCTAGAACAGCGGGCAGGCCGGGATTCCCAGGTGAGTCAATCTCTGCCCTACAGCGTCCGCAGGATGAACACAAGCAAATGAGCACAGGTTCCTGCTGTGCCTTTCACCAGACCGGAGATCCCCACGGGGAAAAAGAAGAGGTGCAGCCATGCAGAGGGAGGGAGGCACGCTGGCGTGACGTGCATCCCACGGCACGGCCCTTGGGCTGCCGCCCCACCAGCCCAGCCCTGTGTGGAAGGTGGTGAACATGAACCTGAAGTCAAGAGGGAGCCAGATGTTCCCCCGAGCCCTCGTCGCTCGGCGCGGCAGCCTGCGCCTCTGTGGGCGCGGGGGCCTGCTGTGGGGTTTGTGGGGGCAGGTCAGAGCTCTGCAGCGCGGGGCAAGGGTGTGAAAGCGTTCTCACTCCTGTTTCCTAACACCATCCCCGTTATACCTGGAAAGTACACTTTGCCCTAAGGGCTTCAACTACTGGATGACTTCTACCTTTCAGTATCGAGCGCATCTTTCACCCTTTTGCCCTGTCGAGGCATCTTTTCAGTCACTGGCAAAGTGACCCCAGATGCTGTTTTTGAAGCACTTTGGGGAGAGGAGGAAAAAAAAAGATTTTTCATACTTCAGTGTACCTATACCAAAATTGCCTCTGAGAGAATTCAAATGTACGCCTTCTCTTAAACTTCAGACTCTCTTTTGTCTACACTGGTTTCTTTGTTCTGGTTCTCGTCTTGCTCACTAGACTTGGCGTGGCTGCGTGTATTCTGAACCATTACAGGCCCTGCACAACTTACTCTGTTTGCAAATCCATATTGCATGGGCTATGCTTATTTTACATGCAGCTCTTCAGTGATGACAGTGGGAGTTTTTACACACAGAGACCATGGCATTCACTAGCAACCCACAGAAGCACTTTGTTTTTTTTTAATGTGGTATGGAAAAAACTCTTCTTAGGAAAACAGATAATATCAGTGCCTGAGGCCTTTGCCCTAGGTGTCTCAAAGGGAAAGGCACTTAAAAAATGTGCAAAGCAGCAGCCCAAACCTCCCACAGTGCTGAAAAGAAGACTAAATATTCTTAGGGAAATGTTGGGTTTATTCCAATTTCTCCAGAAACACTTACCAAACCCACTTCCACATTTTCAGGCACTGGTTCTGGGAACTTAGCATTTAGGTACTTTGAATGAAAACAGCACGGTCAGCTGGACCACCTTACGTGAACATTAATTTCCATTCGCTGGACCTGAATCTATTTTCCCTGTAAAAAACCTGGAGCAGCTCCACAGGAGCCGTTTGGAGTCGCACTGTTGTAAAGCCAGAGGAGACTCCAGCCTGTAAGATGCACCTCACTTTGCAAAGCACGTGCTATTAATTAAACATGAGAAATGGCTGCTCATTTACTTTTTGGCTACGTGAAGATTAAATGTTTCCTAAGTCAGCATCAATCTATCTCAGCTATCCTTCTTCAAAATTGCTCCACGAGGCTATCCACCAAGGCCAGAGGAAACGGTGTCCGAGTGTGGGCAGCAGGAACGATGGAAGAAGATGGAGCCATGCTGAAGAGAGCTGAAATTTTAGGAAAAAACAGCCATATGTCGAAGGAAGAAAATCCATGATCTTTCATCAATTCTGAGCAGATCATCTTCAAAGAGAAGGATACTTGGAAAGTAAAATGGATTATTATTTACATAATCAATCAGCAGCACAGTGGAGGCACCCATACATGCGGAGGATTTAGATACCAGCAGACCAAAGGGATTCTGATTTCCCACTCTGCTGCTTGTCCACCCTTCACGCCAATATGACCTTCTGTCACGGTTTCTGATCTGTAGTCTTTACATACATCTTCTCTGAAATGCTGAGGATGATACTGGAGCATCTTGGGAAACGCAAACAAATAGGAGATGTGATGTGCAGTAGTTGGCAAAAGCCTCATATCTTGGGTATGCTATTTCTAAGAAAAAGCCAGGTTTTTTTCCTTGGAACCACCCGAAATAAAAAATTAATGCAAACAACACAAATGAGGACTTGTGCGGTTTGGAAGCCATAAAGACTCTCAACCACTAGACTGGCCCAATTCCTCCTGTTCTTTGCTTTTGGTCTAGTAAATTGAAAGGCCACCACAGATGTTAGTACCACAAATATTCACGTTCTACCCAGAAATGGAACCTTTTTTATTTGATGATTTCTGCAAATGAGCATGGCTTTTCACAAGGAAGAGGGGGTACATCAAGATTCTGAGAAAGTTTATCAGCTTTTCCAAATGGGCCCCAGTGAAAATTTGCTGTTTTCCTCAAAAAATAGCTCCCTTCCCCCCCCCCCCCCCCCCCTACATTTTTCAGGTTTTACTAAATATGTCTCTGCAGGCTGGTATTCCTTCAGGTAAGGCTATTTCCTGCTTTCTTAAACTATTCTTATATGTTAACCTGTTATATATTTTCTATATTTTCCCAGTGCCTCACAAGGCCCATGTGGCTCCTATCAGAGCTAGTCCCTCCAATTGCCTAACAGGCAATGTACCAAATCATCAGATGACCAAAGGTCACATTATCTCCTTAGATATTCATCTGCAGCTCTTCTCTTCAGTCGCTGAACTCAACAGTGTGGCAGAATTTGGCTTTAAATGTAGAAGAGCAGAGAGAAGAAAGACCCACGGGGACAATGCAGTATCTCTGAGAAGTTTTTGAAAAAATTATATTGACTCTTAAGAATAACTTCCAATGCAAGGAACAAGAGGGTTTTTTATGCAAGCATAGTGTAAGCAACTTGTATCCTCCTGGTTTTTTTGAGTTGCCTTCATTTCTGAGCTGCTTCTGCAAGCTAAAGGTTAACTTAAGCTTGTTTTTAGCATTCAAGGAGCTGTAGACCCTGGCAACATGGCTATGTTCTGGCGAGGAAAGAGAGTGGGTGTAGCAACTTCCCTGAGTAGCACCTACAACAGAAGTCTGGAGGCTCAGAAACCATCGGATGAGACCTTAAAGCAACCTACTTTAACAGTGCTTCACCTGATGCAAGAAAACCTGTATAATTTTATGTGTGTTTGCTGTATGTGGTGTTTATGCCCTTAATTATTTTCTCAGGAAATAAACTGAGGACCTCAAAATCTTCTGGAATCAGGCTAGCACAAATCAGTTGGCAAAATCCCGTGAAGTCCATAACTATGTGCTGGGAGAAACCTCCGCAGCCCTGCATGAAAATGCACTGTTGGTTTTAAGCAGTGGTGCCAAAATTTCAGTATTTCGGTTGCCATTGTCTTGTGGTGGTAAACAAGGGTGCTCATTATCACCCAGCAGCAGGTTGGCTGGGAGCAAACAGCAGCTACTATGCAACTTGCAGCCTTTCTGAAGACAAATAATCATCATGAACCAGCTATGTGGAAAGGAAGTTGTCCAACGCTGAGAATAGCTACAGCTCCTGCAAGAAGCATGGTAAGAGAGTTGCTTGAAGGGTAAGATGATCTACTTATTCCAAATCATTATGTTTTGGGTTCTGCTTTTTGGTTTTGAATTTCTGAATGAGTATGAAAAGTCATCCTCGAAAAAAGTCTACCACAAAATGAACAAAACCCTCGTAACAATTCTAATTCTCCTGTTTAATAAGCGCACCAGAGGGTGCTGTTCTGTGGGTCTGAACAGGAAGATGAGCCACTCCAAAATACACTTAGAATGCCAACAAAAAATAAAAGGCAAAATGCCTTAACGTAGATTCCTGCCTCCCTTTAAAAGGAAAAAATTAGAGTTTTAAAGTGCAGCTGAGCAAAAGTGGGGGGGAAGGAAAAAAAAGAAACAGTGAATTATGTGATGTGGTGTTTTTACCAACTGTCTAAATAGAGGTTTAGTGAGTCACTGTGGAAAACAGAAAATCTTTCTTTATTTTAAGAGCTGCAGTTTAAGAGTTTTGTATGAAAAAGCTTCCCTTAGGTTTGTAACTTAAACATTGCCCATCTGCTCTTTCCTCCCTCTGCATTTACAGTAAATCTGAGATTTCCTTTTTCAAAAAATACACTTCAAAAAATGTACGGATTTGGCCAACAGTGTCTGCAGAGATACAGACAAGTCTAATTTAAGGTATCAATATCTAAAATGATGGTTTCCCTTTCGTGCACGCTAGAGGCAAGAAGTTTTCTGCTCTGGGCTCGGTGTTGGCTTTGGGTTCCCCGCAGGAGTTTTTAGAAGAGGAAGTGACGTGCGAGCTTGAACCCTAATCAGGCAGGGTACCCATTTTCCAAATTTTATCAGGAGACAAGAAAGGTGGGTCCCCCTGAGATCAGGATCAGAATCCACTGAAGCCAATGGGAAGATCCCGGATGCCTACGCAGCCCGTGGTACGGTGGAGCAGCGAGGCCCTCTGCTCCATGTCCTCCAATTAGCTCACCTCCAAATCAAGTGTCTTGCTCGCGGTTACCATGGCTGAAGAGCAATGCCAGTCCCCCGGCACACATGGTATGACGCATAGCTCATTAGTTCATGAGTGTAATAAGACTTTTTTCCTTTTTTTTTTTTTTTTAATAATATAGTCTCACTGTGTGAAAGAGGCTTCAGGTCATGGTTTTGAATTAAATTCAGAGCGACTGTACTGAAGGCAATTCATTTTTTCCTGGTGGAAAACCAGGTAGAAGTGATAATCAGGCCCTTCAGTTCTACTCCTGAGAGGAAGGGTGGCTTACAAAACATCACCTCCGGGTGCGTTACCCGGGTCTAGCCATGCCTGGCTTTCCGCACGGAGACAGAAGTGGCTTACACTTTCAGGATAACCTGTAAGGAAGGGATGCAAAGGCAGAATACTTCACCAACCCCCAACTTATATTTCTGTCTCTGGCTCCCATTATTAATGAACTCATTCGCTTTCATAAAAACAACTACACAAGTGCTTCTAACCATATCTATAAAACTATTTAATGCTCTTTTCGAAACAAGGCATCTTACAGCCATAGTAATTGCAGTTTTACTAGACCTTTAAATGAGAAGCAGCTACTTATTAAGTTTTGATATGGTGAGCTGATTAGACAAGTTAAACATAAAGGCACAATTTATGCATACTGTATAACCACATGTGCATGTAGTGCAGTTCTTACACCGGTGTTTGGCACGCACTGCAGTAGGAAATCCTGCTAGGTACACAGTTTTATGCCACTTACAGGTTACAAGTAGTAAAGCGAAAAATGCTGGATTTTACAGGAAAATAATATTCATAAATCTCCAGCAGTGAATTACAGTATAACTCAGAGCTGTCTTTGTTTTGCTGCTGCTATGAATTCAATTCTGTTGCCAGTGCAGAAACAATAAACACAAAGACCAAAGTGGAAACCACTCCCCTCGCATTTGGCAAGTGCTTATATCCAATTTACAGCTGGACTCTGAAAACGGCTTCTGAAACAGTACTAATAACAAAGAAGTTCCCACAGATGCTCATTTTTTTTCTGCCAGCGAGCTGAAGCAGTCCATTGTGGGCAAGTTAAAGATGTCTTCTAACGTCCTACCTGGTTTCCCCAGTTCATCTGTCTCTGCTCTGTACCTCTCTCGACATGAATCATATTTATTTGCCTTTTGTCCTATTAGGCAACTCAATGCGTTGTGTATTAAAGACCTCTCCCTATACAGTTCTCACAAGGGAGAGACTATGCTGCCTAAACAGCCCTCTGAACTTAATTCCTCCTGATCTGGCATAACTGGGAATATCATGCCGTTACTACACTTTCGCATGTCGATTTAGTTATTGTTACATGCCAAATTCGGGATCAGTGCTCTGTTCTGTTACACCCGGTAATTTTCTTGCTTTAAGTATGTAGGTTTTTCACCAGCACTGGTATCAGTGCAAAGGTCTCAGGCAATTCAAACGGATCGATCGGCTGAGATGCATCGCCCACCTGTAAAACGGCCAGTACAACCCACGTTTTGCCTGATCTTGGTTCATCACAAAATAAAGACACATGAAGAACAAAGTTAGCATATTCTTTCACTGCATCGTATTTGTATGTGGCATTGAGCTCCTGTGTGGAGGATTCCCACTAACACCTTTATACCTGGACTTAAAAGCAACTCAGAAACCGATTCAACAAAGACCTCACACATGCACAAAATTAGGAAGCTGAGTAGCGCCAGCGCGGACTGCTCACGTGCTTAAGTACCGTGCTGATTCAGGGCCACGGCGAGTGGAAGAGGCGGAAAATACGCAAGGAAAAAATATTTATCAAAGGTCAACCATACATTCTGCCTCTGGCATAAGAGGATTACCACAGGGCACCGGAGGGAATTTGCCTCCCCCTGCGCGGCGTGGCACAAACAGCCCTTTTCTTCTGATGCAACAAGCGTTGGTCAGTATTAGGCACCAGGTACGGGATGTGGCGAACTAATTGTCTTATTGGGCACGACAAGCCTTACCTGTGATTTACGAGTATGGGTGTGATGGTACAACTAAGCTGTTCTACCTCAGAGTGACAACACCGACTGGCTAAAAGGGAGCTGTTTTTAACTGACACTGATATAAGCAAGAAAAGAACGAGGCCTTATACTTAAACACCTGAACTAATTGTGTTTTTCAACCTCCTTCAAATTTTCCAGTAGAGGTTTGGGACCTATACAGTGAATTTAAGTCTCCTGACAATTGTTTTATTTTTCTCCCACACCTTTTAAAGACACTTTGGAAATAATTCACAAACCCCAGATGCCCATGGACTGAGGTTGGATGATTTTTGCTTTTAAGGGATCAGTCTCTGGAATGAGCAAGTGAGTTGTCAGGCGCTCATGTGGACAACAAAAAATTTGATGACCCTTATTATAAATATTTTTAATAATATGCCAGCATAAGAAAATTCCTTTTGAACAGAAAGCAGGAGGTACTATCTATCTTGAAATAATAAAAGATTTCCGCAAACTGTAAAGTTCCAGTATGCACGAGAGAAACTGTTGTGTTTTCTTTAAATATGATATGCTGGGTATTGCCTGGCACTTTGCTACTTACAGTCTTTCTCAGAAGAACAGAATCTAATAGCAAAATGTTCCAGAGTGATACTCTGAAGGTAAGCATATATATTTCTTTATTTCTTAGGTCTAACATGGTCACAATTTTATAGTTCTCCTAGTTTACTAGCTTATATCTGAACACAGAAATGCATATAAATTCCAAACACAATCAAGTGGAATATGAAATAAGTAAATAAGATAACCTACTATGAATATGATAAATGCATCTCTTTGAATCATATCATCTATTCACGACTTTTTCTAGTTAGCTCAGTAAGCTCCTTAATTACTGTGAGCTGAAGCCCAGATGAATCAGAGGGACTGATGGAAGATCTCTTTCCATCTGCATTCAGCTCTGTGCTATTCAGACATACAGAGCACTGCTGCTGAGAAGAGGCTCCACAAATGTCCAACAGAAATTAAAGATACTCATATGGGACTGGCCTACGGGGAACTCCGAGGCATTAAAATTCTCATTCTCTTCTACCTTGTTTATTTGAGTTTAGTTAGACAGCATGCTGCTCCTTAGGGGGATGAAGGCTGGAAATAACCCTTCCACCTGGTACTGCTGTGACCCATTCTGCCTGATCCTGCCCCTGAAGTCTACTTAGAAATGAGAAGTCACATGGACTCGACTCAACTTCTATCACACCCAGAACCTAAGATGTCTGTCCTCCAAGGAATGTCTTGCTTTCTAATTGATTTTCAGGTTCATTTACAGTTGTCAATACTGATCCATAAATACCAGCATGATTTAGCATTTATCTGCTTGCAATTCTTTTTTTTTTCTCTCCATTTAGTTTTGGTAGCAGAGATTGACAGGTGCTCTTTTAAGACCATTGCTCTAACAGAGTGTTTTGGGCCTGGTTAAGAGAGTGTTTCTTATGGTTTTTGTTTTTTCTGTAGGTCCACCAGCAATACCCAGAACATTGCAAGGCCATCTCTTAACCCAAATGCCTTTATTGGTTGATGAAAATGTAAGTAAGGGAAATATGTTGATAAGATCTCCTGGGATTGACCTCCACATACAAATCATATCTATTGTATTAAAAAATATTCTATGCAGTCAGAGGTTCTCGCATCAACTCATTTTATGAAGAAGTATGTCTGCCAGTACTCTGTATAGGTACTTCTTTCTATAATTTGAAGTTCAGTAAATATGTTCACTGGATTTTCTGTGGCCTATGTGCAAAAAGGGTCCCACTGTGGTGGTGAACATCATCAGATAATTATCAAATTATGCTGGGAAGGCCTTCGTCTTCAGTAAGAATAGTAGACATAGTCCACAGTTTTTCAAGGGAGGCTTGGGTTGGAGGGGTTTTCCTCAGCAGTAAAGCAAAGTGGGATGATGGCAGACATCACATGAACATCATCTATGAACACACATTCTGTGTGTGGCTGCTACAGTTTAAAGTTTCCCTCGTTTCAGTGGGTTGGCCTTATGAAGTGACCACAGAAAAATAAAAGAGGAAGTAGAGGAAAACAATTTTCAATACCAACAGAGGCTTAAACATAAAACAACAGAGAAATAATGATGTATTGCATTGTCTCTGATTGGATGGAGAGTTTTCTTCCATCCCTCAAGGCAGAACTGTAACTACAGGAATAGTCAGTTCCCAACATCGCTAAAGATTACCCAGCAGACTGGGATAATCTGATTATTAAAAAGACCTAAGTAGACCTCTAGTATAGCCTAAGGGAACACTGGGACTTCTAGATCTCCCAGTGATGCTGGCGTGTCCCCTTGGATTTCCTAGTGTGGTCCATTTGTGGCTAGCTAAGCTTCCATAGGGATTCAGTAGTTACCCTAACCCAGCAAATTACCATTTCCAACAAACATACTTTCAGAATTGCCCTCCCAGCTTGCTTGAAATCTGTGCGTATAATTCTGCTCTGCTACTGAGCTGGCTTCCTTTTTTCCTTTAGCCTTCCATCCTTTCTGAAACTAGAACTGACTCTGAAGAGAAGCGTGCTGGTATCAGGCACTCTGACTCCATGCACACCCACATGCATGTATGTGTAAAATTCAGACTTTACAGTGAGTAACAAACTGGATAGAGGAAATATTTTTTTGATAGAAGTCAAGCTTGATAAAAGGAGTGAACACTGTCATGCCTGAAAGTATGGTATTAATAATTAAGCCATGCAATCATTACCTCAGGATATTATTTCTTAAATATCTCTTGCAAAGGCAATACGATTACATATGAATTATATCAATTTTCTACCAACAAAAAAAAATCCACAGAAATAGGAATTGAATTACACTGTCCAATTTGCTGTAAAGTTCACTGTACGTGAAGAAATTAATCAAAGCTACCACCACCTATTTTTATGGGAACATAAAATGATGTGAACTTCCATTTTTAATAAAGATGCATAGCTCTTTTATGAAGACTGACTAATAACACTGTAATGAACTGAAAAGCTACTGATACATTAAGAATGAAAATTTTGAGGGATGTGTTTACTGAGTCTCCTGTTTCAAGCCAGGCAACACTTCCGTTTGAATCTGCCTATAGATAAAGGAAAAATTCAAACAATAAAGTCGATGCAAACTCTGTGTAAATTCATCTCCCACGTATATAAATGGCCAGCAACGTTCTTTTTATCTAGCTACTTCCACCTAAATAATCCCTCAGACAGATGTGGTCTGCATTGTCCAGAAGTTTGAGACCCCATGCAGACATCTCTCTGTTGCCACAAATGCCCATGAGTGGATATTTCCAGCCTGATTCAAAGGGCTACAAGGCAATGAAGTAATTTTCTTAGGCCCCAAATTCAGGAGGATTCTGAGTAGCAGCATGCCTATGTGTTCTCTGCGCAGGATAAAGGCTTTTAATCAGGAAGGCTGTCCCTCCTTCCCCCAAAAGAATGCTAATTAATTAAAGTCATTGGATATTAATTGAATAATCAAATAGTAAGCTAATTTATTTTGACTGCTCACATAGCTTTTGCTCTTGATTTTTTTTTTTTAACAGACTATGGAATAATGCAATGATCTGTAATATTTGCTTACACAGTTTTTAAGCATATAGTGGAAAGCAATGTGGGAATCTCAATCACAGCAGAGAGTTCTCAGAGTGCTGTTTATCTGACCTGGAAGTAGTCATAGAATCATAGAATAGTTTGGGTTGGAAGGGACCTTTAAAGGTCATCTAGTCCAACCCCCTTGCAATGAGCAAGGACATCTTCAACTAGATCAGGTTGCTCAGAGCCCCGTCCAACCTGGATGTTTCCGGGGATGGGGCATCTACCACCCCTCTCGGCAACCTGTGCCAGTGTTTCACCACCCTCACTGTCAAAATATGTCTTCCTTCTATATAGTCTAAATTTGCCCTCTTTTAGATTAATACCATTACCCCTTGTCCTATCTCAACAGGCCCTGCTAAAAAGTCTGTACCCATCTTTCTTAGAAGCCCCCTTCAAGTACTGGAAGGCTGCAATCAGGTCTCCCTGGACCCTTCTCTTCTCCAGGCTGAACAACCCCAACTCTCTCAGCCTGTTCTCACAGGAGAGGTGCTCCATCCTTCTGATCATCTTTGTGGCCCTCCTTTGCACCTGCTCCAACAGGTCCATGTCTTTCCTGTGCTGAGGGCTCCAGAGCTGGATGCAGCACTCCAGGTGGGGTCTCACCAGAGGGGAGTAGAGGGGCAGAATCCCCTCCCTTGACCTGCTGGCCACGCTGCTTTGGATGCAGCCCAGGATACAGTTGGCCTTGTGGCCTGTGAGCGCACATTGCTGGCTCACTTCCAACTCTTCATCCACCAGTCCCTCCAAATCCTTCTGGGCCGGGCTGCTCTCGATCCCTTCATCCCCCAGCCTGTACTGATACTGGGCGTTGCCCTGACCCATGTGCAGGACCCTGCACTTGGCCTTGTTGAACCTCATGAGGTTCACACAGGCCCATTCCTTCAGCTTGTCCAGGACCCTCTGGATGGCATCCCGTCCCTCAAGCGTGTCGACCACACCACTCAGCTTGGACTTGCCTGCAAACTTGTTGAGTCTGCACTTGATCCCACTGTCTATGTCACTGATGAAGATATTAAAGAGTATTGGTCCCAATATGGACCCCCAAGGGACACCACTTGCCACTGATCTCCATCTAGACACTGAGCCATTGACCACTACACTCTGGGTGCGACCATCCAACAAATTCCTCATCCACCAAATAGTCCACTCATCAAATCCATATGTCTCCAATTTAGAGCGAAGCATATTATGGGGGACCATGTCAAAGGCCCTAGAGAAATCCAGATAGAAGACATCAGTAGGTCTTCCCTTGTCTACTGATGTAGTCACGCCATTATAGTAGGCCACCAGGTTGGTCAGGCAGGACTTGCCCTTGGTGAAAAGCCATGCTGGCTGTCTCAAATCACCTCCCTGTCCTCCATGTGCCTTAGCATAGCTTCTAGGAGGATCTGTTCCATGATCTTCCCAGGCACAGAGCTGAGGCTGACAGGTCAGTCGTTCCCAGGGTCCTCCTTGCTACCCTTTTAAAAAATAGGTGCGATGTTTCCATTTTTCCAGTCTCTAGGGACTTCACCTGACTGCCAGGACTTTTGAAATATCATGGAGAGTGTCTTGGCAACTACATCAGCCAATTCCCTCAGGACTCTGGATGCATCTTGTTAGGTCCTACAGACTTGTGCATGTTCAGGTTCCTGAGGTGGTCACAGACCTGATCTTCTCTTACAGTGGGAGGGACTTTGCTCCTCCAGTCCCTGTCTTGCAGGCCATCCCCTTGAGAGGTGTGGGAAGAGACTGAAGCAAAGTTCAGTACCTCAGCCGCCTTCTCCTCCGTTGTTGCCAGTTTGCCAGTCTTGCTCATCAAGGGAGGGTATGCTTTCTTTGACCTTCCTTTTCTGGCTGACATACCTGTAGAAGCCCTTATTATTCTTTGCATCCCTTGCCATGCTCAGCTCCAGCCACGCCTTGGCCCTCCTGTCCTCATCCCTACACAACTGGGCAGTGTCCCTATACTCTTCCCAGGATACCTGTCCCTGCTTCCACTGCCTGTGTATTTCCTTCTTGCTCTTTAGTTTGACCAGCAGGACTCCACTCATCCATGCTGGCCTCATGCCTTCCTTTCCCAATTTCTTACACCTGGGAATCGAGAGCTCTTTCACTCTATGGAAAACGTACCTTAAAGATCTGCCAGCTCTGTTCCCTTGTCCCTGAGGGCAGTTTCCCAGGGAGTCCTATTGACTGACTCCCTGAAGAGCTGGAAGGTTGCTTTCCTGAAATTCATGGTCCTGACTTTACTCTTCGCCTGCTCCATATCCCTCAGGACTACGAACTCCACCAGTGCATGATCACTGCAGCCCAGGCTGCCTCCAACCTTGATGTCACCAATCAGCTCACCTGTGTTGGTGACCAACAGGTCCAGTATCACATCCCCTCTGGTTGGGCTGTCTAACATCTGGCATAGGAAGTTATATCTTCCATGCACTCCAAGAGTCTCCTGGATTGCCTACAGCTCGCCGTGCTACTTTTCCAGCAGATGTCAGGGTAGTTGAAGTCCCCCAGCAGGACAAGAGCCTGAGAGCACCATGCAAGCTCACCTGTGTTGGTGACCAACAGGTCCAGTATCACATCCCCTCTGGTTGGGCTGTCTAACATCTGGCATAGGAAGTTATATCTTCCATGCACTCCAAGAGTCTCCTGGATTGCCTACAGCTCGCCGTGCTACTTTTCCAGCAGATGTCAGGGTAGTTGAAGTCCCCCAGCAGGACAAGAGCCTGAGAGCACCATGCATCCTGTACCTGGAGTCAGAAAGCTTCATCAATAGACTCCCCTTGGTCAGGTGGCCTGTAGTAGACACCAATCACAAGATTCTCTTTGTTGCCTCAGTCCCTGATTCTTACCCATAAGCTTTCAACCTGCTCGTGGCTATTCTTCGGAGACAGCTATTTGCACTCTATCCATTTCTTGACGTAGAGGGCAACGTCTCTGCTCTTCCTTCCTTGCCTGTCCCTTCTGAAAAGCCTGTAGCCATCGATAGCCACAGTCCAGTCATGGGATTCGTCCCACCAAATTTCAGTAATGGTGTCCAGGTCATAGCTTTCTAGCAGCATGGTGGCTCCCACCTCCTCCTGTTTGTTGCCCACGCTGCATGCATTGGTGTAGAGGCACTTCAGCTGGGCAGTCGGCCGTTTCACCCTCTTAGAGGACCCTCCTTTAGTTCCTCTCAAGTCTTTCTCTGGTGCAATAGGCTGAGGGGCCTCGCTAGCACCCCATCCCTCTAACGTTGGTGTGTCATCCCACAGCTTGTCGTGGGTGTGCCTGATATCATCCCCCTCCCGCTTCGAGTCTAGCTTAAAGCACTGAAATAAGTGCTGCTCTCCTTTCCTTTGGACAACTGAATTGAAATAGAGGCAAAATCTGGGGTAAGGAAAATTTTTGTGGGTTTTTTTTGTTCTTCTGAACAGTCAATGAGCCAGTTAGTTAACTTTGTTCTCCAGGTGTTTTCTCATTTCTCACAAATGACTAAATTGGAAACTATCAGAAGTTTGCTTTGGTTGCTAGAATTAATCTGGGGGAAAGCTTCAAGGCCTTTTATCATGGGTGGTCCTTTGCTTTGGCTCTTCTTAACCTTTGTTTTAGCTAATATTTTTTAAAAAACAAAACTAAGGGCAATGTTTTATAACTACAAGAGGTAAAGGGCTAATGAGTAATAGCATTGCTAGTAATAGTAGTAGTAATTGTAGTCCACAAAGGTGGACTTCTTGATTATATTTACTAAATTAACTTAATCATTAACATTTGATATGATGCTCAGAGGCATCATATCATAAGTCTGGGAATTGACTTGTTTACTTGTCTTTCCCAGCTCTGTGAATCCAAACATCAATCAAATGTTAGAAAATTGTTTAGCTAGAATCGTGATTACTCAGTTTATCCACTCCTTTGGATCGCTTCTGAAGCGGAAGTATATTTTATGAGTATCATCTTCTACTTCCTTGCCCCTACCTCCACCTGCCTCATTCTAAAAATCTCCTTTCTGTGGGACCCTAAGAGGGACCACATGCCTCATCTTAAGACTGCTAAACTACAGAGATGGCAACAAGAGAGAAAAACAATATTCCAGCTGGATAATCACCAAGCAGTCTGATTCACTTAGTCTAATGTTCCCAGTCAGATCCTGGCAAAGAAACAAGCATGTAGGAGGATGCAAACAGATTAGTTTTAATTAAAATAATAAAAAGGTCTAAGCCATGGACCTCAGATTTGAGCTCCTCTTATTTTTTCAATGAGGAAGAACATCTGATCAAATCTTTCTCTGAACCTGTCCCTCAGGTTTTTATTCTGATTTGAATTCAAAGCCACATGGACCTGTTTGGCTGCTTCTAAAACAGTGCTCTGCAAATGCTCACCATTTTGTCTGTCCAGACCCATAGTTCATCCTCGAATGAGCTCTGGATTTGTTCTAGGATACCTCTGGGAAAACATCCATCCTGGTCTTCATTGCCACATTATTCTCATTATTACCTACACAGCTTTAAAAGTCTGGGCTTAGGTCAAGGTTCCACCATGTTAGGACATGGACATTTTGGGATATCCCAATCTCAGAAGGTACCTTTTTCCAGTCAGGGAGCAACAGACCCTGTAAATAATGTTGGCAGAGTTTGGGGGTCTGCAATAAGGAGTCAATTAATTATTGTTATTATGATAATTATCATTTTGGGGTCTCCTGTATCAGGATTAAGGCTCTGCAGGTGCTGAACAGCATTGCTGTACAGAACCTCAGTGGCAGCTGGCACCAGCTGGAATCCCATTTCTTGCTCACCAGAGCTTCAAAATATGTCATTACATGTAGAGAAAAGAGGGAGAAATGTTGTTTGTCTTTTAATTTCTCTTAAAATCTTCTGCATTTGTCTACAATGCACCATTGACAAAACTACTACTGATTTAAATAAAAAACAAGCAAACAAAATTAAACAGACTAAAATCATGCCTACATGTGCATAGAAGCATTTATCAGATTGGCCCATATATTAAAAGGCCTTTTTTTCTTTCTGTTGAGCTGGGAGTGAAATATTTTTAAAGGCTTGTGTTGTAAACAGAAAATCCATGATTTAAATTAATGATTTATTCCTTTAAAGCCAGTGTGGAATCTATCACTGGCATGATAAGATGCACATTGTCTTCTATCTGCATATAGCCATGTAACTGCAATATCTGGCAGTGAATATGAAAAAAAAAAATCAATTTTGCCTGGTTTCAAGCATATCTCTTGAGTCTGAGATATGTCTCACTTGTTTTTCAAACACCGCTACAAGTAATTTAAGCTCTGTGTTCAGAGAAAGAACTTGTCTCTGTGTGGGTGCACACATCTGTATTACCTGATTGGCATTAATTTTTACCTATTTTAAACAGAAAGATTGCAGTTCTCCTCCAGCATTTTTTTTTCCAGAGGAAATGATCATTAAGACTGCCTGATCCAAAGCCCAAGAAAGCCAATGTACAGTCTCAAATTTTGGTGAAGTGTTGATCACACTCCAAGGCCCAGACCCTTGAAGGATTTTAAGGTCCACGTTCCCCTGAAGGTTTGGGAAGACCTGAAAGTCTGTATATAAACATGGAGGCCCTCAGTTCTGCATGCGTGATGAATATTTAACTATCAAAGCATCTGCCAAAAACCACCACCAGGTGCTGGCCTGTATCAATCTTGTATCTGATGTAGGTTTCTATTTTCTGTGCTCCTGAAAAGCTGGAGTGATACGCAAGTTGCAAGATCACAGAACAGTTCAGGCTGGAAGGCACTTCTGGAGATCATCTACTCCAACCCCCTGCTCAAGCAGGGTCAGCTACAGGAGGCTACTCAGGGTCATGTCCACCTGGGTTTTGAATATCTCCAAGGATGCAGACTCCACAATCTCTCTTGGCAACCTGTGCCAGTGTTTGATCACCCTCACAGAAAAAATAGTTTTTTCTTGTGTTAAGGTGGAATTTCCTGTATTTCAGTTTGTCCCATTTCCTTTTTGTCCCATTACTGGGCACCACTGTCTGCTTTAATTCACACATTGGCTATTTATATACGTTGATAAGATCCTCCCTGAGCCTCCTCTTCTCCAGGCTGAACAGTCACAGCTCGCTCAGCCTCAACTCACATGCCAGATGCTTTGAGCCCTTAATCACCCTAGTGACCCTTCAATGCACTCACTCCTGTATGTTCATACCTCTCTTGTACTGGGGAGCCCAGGACCAGACACAGCACTCCAGATGATGTCTTCTCACTGGTGCTCAGTAGAGGGGATCACCCCCTTTACACATGCTGTCAAAGCTCTTCCTGATGATCCCAGGATGCTGTTGGCCGCCTTTGCTGCAAGAGCACTGTGCTTGCTCATACTCAACTTGTTCACCAGGGCCCCCTGGACCTTTTCTGCCAAGCTGCTTTCTAAATGATCAGTCCCCAGGGTGTACTAGTGCATGGCGTTGTTCTTCCCCCGGTGCAGGACTTTGCTTTTCCCTTTGTTGAACTTCATGGGGTTCCTGTTGGCCCACTTCTCCAGCTTGTTGAGGTCCTTCTGAATGGTAGCACAACCATTCAGTCTGTCAACGAGTTCTCCTAGTTACGTGTCATCTGCGAGTTTGCTAAGGGTGCGCTCTGTCCCATCCTCCAGGCCATTAATGAAGAGGTTAAGCAGTGTTGGTCCCAGTATCAGCCCTGGGGCTGGCTAGTGACTACTGACTGGCTTCAAGACAAACTTCAAACTGCTGACCACGACCCTTTCGAGCCCAGCACTTCAGCCAGTTTTCAATTCACCTCACTGTCTCATATGCTTAGCCCATACTTCACCATTTTGTCTGTGAGGATGTTATCAAGAGACAGCGTCAAAAGCCTTACTAGAGATAAACCACATCCATTGCTCTCCCGTCACCCACCAACCCCATCATCTCATCATGGAAAGCTATCAGGTTGGTCAGACATAATTTCCCATTGGTAAAAGTGTGCTGACTGCTCCTGACCACCTTTCTATCTTTCAAACATCTGGAAACAGTTTCCAGGTTTAGCTGCTCCATCACCTTCCCAGGGACTGAGGTGAGGCTGTCCTGCCTGTAGTTGCCTGGCTCCTTCTTGTTGTTCTTGAAGATAGGAGTGACATTTCTGCTCCGCCGGTGCTCAGGAACTTCCCCTGATCACCATGACCTTTCAGAGATAATCAAGACCAGCCTTGCAATGACATCAGCCAACACTTAGGTGCATCCCGTCAAGGCCCATGGACCTGTCTGTCCAGTTTGTTTAAATGTTCCCTAACCTCCACTGAGGGTAAGTCTTCCTTGCTCCAGACCTTCCCAGTAAAGACCAAGGTGAAAAAGACGTTGAGTACCTTGGCCTTTTCTGTGGCCTTTGTTACCAGAGCCCCGTCCCATTCAGCAGCAGGTCCTCCTTTCCCCCAGTAGCTCCCTCACAGCTGCTTTGCCCTGTGTTACAGCACAGCATGGCACAGCATGCCACGGCACGGCATTTCTTCCGGCTACCTACGAACACTACTTAGGAAAATAAACAGGACACGACAGAAGCCGGGGCCGGGCTCTGCGTTACCTTTCTGCACAACGGGATTTCAAGCAGTGTGTGCAAAAGTGCACCAAGAGCTGCAGAGGCTGACTCTGAAAGTCCAGCTGCGAATTTAATTTTGTGATATGAGCTCCAGCTTAATGAAACTGTATTTTCTCCTCTCAAACAGATACTTTACCTTTCCCTTTGTCTGCCCTGTTGCTTGCCCTAAACTCAGCTTGCTCCGATGGGATGTATCCTCAGCCAGTCAGTCATTCCCTCAGGCAGGGTGAGCTTCTGTTGCTCCATTTTTGGCAAAATCTGCAGCACAGATTTCTAAATGTCTTGTATTTATTTCATTGCATTTTTTTGTGTCTGTGCATGAAACCTTATGTTTGATGGGTAAACAGTGGGTAAGCATTTTTCACAGAGACTTTTTATTTTTTAATAAACAGAGTAATTTTCTCAAATAGCTCCTTTCTTACTCCGCTTCATAATATCATGTGGAAATAGATGGTCTGTTTCAACATCGGGGAACTGGAGGGATAAGAATAGAGACAGCAGTGTGGAAGCAATGGGTCCCTCTTCTGCCCATATGGTTCAGGTTTGCATTTTGGCTGGCACGATAATGTGATTGCTGGCAGATCGAATGTTTAGTCTCCAGAGCAAATAGCAGCCAATGAGTTGGGGTGTAATGTACATGTGGAGATGTTCATAATATTCCACACAGGCTGAACCTACAGCAGGAGCAAATTTGGCTGCAGTGAAAACAGAGATGCTGCATGAATCCTTCTGTCAGCACAGCAATGGCCTTTCCAGGCTTTTGCCTTTGGGAAGGGGAGGAATGTGCCTCTGGGGATGGGGAATGCCACCACTCGTGGATCCTCCTGTGGCAGGGACTTCTGACTTGCCGCATAGAAGGTGATGTATTCTGACAAGCCTGAAAGTTACGTTTCATCACTGCTTTATCACCCAATGAATCATTACAGCAGATGAATGTTAACTGTAGCTAAACAAACGGGCATGTCCTCTCCACCCCCAGACAGCTGCCACCACTGCAAGACACTGGGCAGAGGGTGCAAAGTGCTTCTGGAGGGAAGGGAAGCGCTACCCGTACCCCTGGAGCTGCGTATCTGCAGCGTAACGAAATGCCAGGTGTAGAAGAGTGCTTGGATCGGAGCAATTCCCACTTGCTCTGCGGTTTGCATCGCTCTGGGGACAGGCACAGCGCAAAGCTTCCCTAGGCGGTTGTTTCCTCACAGGCAAGGAAGGTCTGCGCGGGAACAGAGATGGCGTCGTCGCACGCCATGGCGCCGGCGTCCCTGGGGAGCCCAGGAGGGTTGCCAGACCCAGAGGGAACCCGGCGTCGCTGGAGGAGGTGCCCCGGCATGGTGTGAGAGGCTGCTGGACCAGGACCTAGAGCAGAACAGTGCCGGTTCCTCGGGGACTGGCAGTCCTTGCTTTAAGGGTTCTTTGTCCAGGGAAAATAAACTGATCGGGCAGACCGGGGGGTTTCCTTCTAGCGGCTGCCCCTCTTGGCCGACCTAGCGACAAATCTTCTGTAGCTGAGCCACTGAGGCCTGGGTTGTCTGGCGCTTAGTGACTTGAATTCCCTTGCTGCTGTTACATGAGGCAAAGCAAAGTGTATTGGGGTACCCCATTTCACCTAGCTCATGCTTCTCCTCAACGGGATGCACCTGGAAGGCAGTAACTTGCAGAAATGACATTTCCATGCCATTCTTGATCCTCTGTCGTAAGACAGTCTGTTTCTAGCAATACAGACATGAGGAATGCATGACAAGAGACAGAGGTAATCGGATAGCCCGGTGGGCAGCTAAGATCTCAGACCCATTCTTCCTACAGGACATTTCAACGTTGTGAAGGTGCATGTCTGGAACAGAAGGAGATGAGCGAGGAAAGGAACGGAAAGGAAGCACTAACAGCTAGGGACAGTTGTGGCTAAAATTCAGCCACCTGAAGGTTAGATAAGCAGATATACGCATTTTGGTGTGTGAGAGTGGACATCTGTCGGTGGTCTTTAAAATGGGTGAAAAGACCTAACCTCAGGATTCATTGTGTCGGCTTGAAAGAAGTACCTAGGACCTGGATGGAGAGCCCTGCCCCTTAGAGAGGCGCCTCGGCGTGGCTGAAATCCAGACGGCAGCAAGCAGGTAACACACGGCACCTTATTCTCAGTACGTGGCCCCGTGGGATTCCCCACCCGGCATGATTTCCTGGAGACCCCGGTTCTGCCGCCGGGAGCCGTTTGCTGCCTCAGAGGTTTCACCCGCCGGCTCAGCTGGCAGGTACCTCCTCGGCTCAGCCACCGACGGCAAGCGAGAGGAGGGGAGCGAGGAGATCCTTGCAGACAGTTCAAACGCAGACTAAGAGGCATGTGTTGAAATGTCGTCAAAGTAGCAGGAATTCATTTTATTGAAGAATACATATAATAAAGATAGAACAAAGGGACTGAAATGGTGAACAGATGGGCGGGTGTTCTTCGGTGGCTCAGGAGCTGTGTGAACATGCTGGTTTATGCCCCCCCTCCCCCTTTCTGCCTTTTTTTTTTTCCGTTTGGTTTGGTTTGGTTTGGTTTAGTTTTGATGCATCAGGGTAGGATGTGAGCTGATATGACAGTATATGTCAGAAACTTGGGGGAAAATAAAACCCCCTTTTTTTAACATCAAACTACTGCTATCAATAGGAACAGCAACTGTTCAAAATTTGTTTCAGAGCTGCCAAGAACTGAACATTCACGGGAGAGAGAGAGAAAGAGAGAGAGAAGGGAAAAAATATTTTTCCCTGCTGTTTGCAAGGTGGACACAAATGCAAGCGGTAGGAGGCTGACAACTTGACACATGTCTAATAAATCTAAAGCATGGAAAAAAAGTCAACAATTCACTGTACAAGAAAGCATTACTGGGATAAAAAAGTACAACCCAACAAACCCCCAACTTAAAAATATATTTATTCCCAAATCGGTGAGGAACGTAGATATTAGAGCCCCAATTCCTCTTCTCCTCCCCACCCGATGTTCCTTTTTCTGGATTTCTTTTTTTTAAACCAGGGGCACGCTAGCTCCTGTGCTGAGGAAGCTGAGGTTTGCTGCATTATGAATGAACAAGGTGCAAAAGCTGAGTCCAGCGAGCAGATGTTGGGAGCTCAGCGTGCTGGTGACAAAGGGCTAGAGTGCAAGAAGCTTCCATCGCACGTCTGTTCTTCGGCACAGAGCAGGAAAGGTTTTAATTTGACAAGTTGGTTGGATGCAGAGAATTCACAGATCTCAGTGAAAGCCAAACAGATTTGGCCACCTACTGCATGGCCACATTCAGCTAAAAGGGTAGCAGTTGTGGAAATGTCTCCTGCTCCAGCCGCCTGACACCACGCACACAACGGGGAGCCTCGAGGAGGCTTGTTTACTACAGGCAGCAAATTCCTTTAAAAGGGAAGAAGAGGGGGACAAAAAAAAGTGGGAGAGAAAAATCATGTTTCCTTTATGAAAATAATTAAGGATTTTTATTTCAGGTGGCTGGTTGGTTATTTTTTTTTAAAGCTCTTCATCCTTTTTTTTTTTTTTATAGTTGGTATGTTATGAAATGCAAGAATGAAAATGAATGCCAAAACTAATGGAAATTCTCCTACAAGCCTCATGTAAACAGAAACATCAGCATTAAAGTTATGAATCTTAATTTGTGCCACTGAGCTAAAATTTGTATCTTTCTGCATTAAAGGAATATAGACATACAGCACTGTGTAGTGTCTATGTGCAATACAGAAAACTGACATGGTCTCTCCAATTTATGGGGAAATTGACATAATTTTGCAAAAAAAAAAGAAAAAAGAAAAACCACTTGTGAACTGGATTTTGCATAATGGGATTAATTTGGTTGACTGTCACATCAACTGTGCTGCAGAATGCAAGTTAATCACAACATCGGTCTGATTTAAAAGAACGAAAGAAAGAGAAGAAAAAAGGGAAAAAAAAGAAAGGTATTTTCTTCCTCTCTTCAATTATTGTTTCATTTTAAAAATGCCCCTGTTTCTTTTGTAGCTGTGGTAGCTCTGGCAAACAAGGCTGCTGTATATTTTCGATGGCCACCTGAGTGGTCTTTTTTTTCTCCCTCACTCTGCACAGTAAAGGGCGGGGGGGAAAAGTCGATAGCTTTTCCAGGCTCATGCAAAACTGCTTCCAAGGCATGGCACGACTATACGCATTTGATCAACATTTGAGCCGATCAACAGAACCGAAGCAACTTTAAATATTTTGTCATATGGATCTCGCTTACTGCCTTTCCTTCCACTTGCCTCCCTCCCTGTGAAAGCCACTCTCGGCACTGGGCTCCCCACTGATCCAGTCCCGCTCCCCTTTTTCTGCCTGCGTCCCCACTCGTGGCAGGAACAAACAGCACCGTTCCTCTGGCAGCTCTGCACAACCTCAGAGAGAGAAGCAAGCATCTGTCAGTTATTTTGTGGCCGATTTCTGCCTGTCTCTACAGAGGTACGGGATGAAGGAATGAAATACACCTTCTTACAGGCTCTCACGTTGTGTTCTTGGCAAAGGTACTGAAAACAGAGACGGCACATGTACATGACACATCACTTAAGTCCTCTGGTTTCTATGGTTGCAGTAGATTTTGCTTTCAGGGGGCATCCTAGGAAGGAGATAATGCTGCGCAGCACTTTGGGCACGGTGCGGCTGAAGAATTAGCTCCGGGAATTGATCGTACCATGATAGCGGTGACAGAGAACAAGGAGTCGGGGCTGCCGGGATGTCAGAGCAACTTGCGCTTCCAGGGGACGGTGTCGTGTCAGCGGCTCCTGAAGGCCCTTGCACCACTGCACCGCAGCCAGCGACGGCTCCTTCGTCCCTGCCTCCCTCCCAGCGAGCGCGCTCTTCCACCCAGTGCAGCGCACTGCCTAGGTTAAACAATTACACCACACTAATTGGCCTGCGACGGTCCTGATGAGAAAGTAAACAAATGCTGTGGAGAAAAGCTGAGACAAATTGTATCTAATTAAATTGATGAAAAAAGTGACAATATTTTTCCCCAGGGAAAGAAAAAAAAAAAAAGGCAAATCGTAACATGACAAATACCTCATGCTTGCAACCATGTACCCCACCTGCTAAACTTCACACCTTTGCCTGGACGTGGCTGTGCCAAGCCGGGGAGAGCCCTGTAGCGTGCATTAGGGCTGTGACTGCCGGGGTGCCTCCAGGGCCAAGCGTTGCTCTCTGTGTGCAGGGAGAAGCCATTCTGCTCTTGCACCGACCCCGCTTGCATGCGTGCCTGCATGCATGTGTGCGTGTTGTGCCCAGGGTGGGCTGACAGCAGTGCCTCCATCCAGCAAGACAAGTGCTCCTCTCCCTCTCCACCCACAGGCTGGTTCAGCCACTGCTGGGGCACGAGCCTCCCAGCACCTAAAGTTTGTGATGGCTTCTCCTCGCCCGTCAAGCTCACCTCCAGGTGAGTCAAACTCACCTCCAGGCCATCAAACTCACCTCCAGGGACCGCCCTGGCTGATCCCGGAGGCGGCGGTCGTGGCCCCCGGCGCTGAAAGCGCAGGGCTCCGCGTCTCGTATGAGTGAATGAGGCTCTCCAGTTGTAAGTAGTGTCCATTTCAGTTCCCCTGTGGACAAGAGCAACTCCCGGTACGCTACCCTGACCTGACAGTCTGGGGCAACATGGGTGAATAGGTGGGAAAAATTCGGGGATGGATATGAATTATCTCATTGTTGACCGAAAAAACCAAGAAAAATACTATGTAGTCTAAGGCCATGCTGCATCCTCTCAAGCTGCTCTCCATGCCAACGGCCTCAGGGAAGCTAAAACCATCAAAAATTACTAGTCCCATATGCTTGGGGCAAAAACAGGGAAAAGATATGGGAGTCACACCTCCATTCATCCCTGTTAAAAACAAGCCTGGAAAACTTCTTCCATCATATTGCTTTGGTGAGATGGTGAATATGAGGACACCCCCTTGATTCACCTGGGAAAGGATCGATTTAAACTTAATTATTTGGTGAGATGTTAACAAATAGGTAACCTTTATTTTTGGGGTCACGAAGATGCAACATGTGAAAACCAAAAGCCAGGTCCACTAGAATCTCTTTCCTCCGAGTCTCAATGAAACCAATGAAAAGACACCGAGCGTGTTCACTGCATGCACGATCCAGCCGGCCGCAGAGGCAGCTGCAAGAGCGGTAGCTGAGTATGTAGTATATCGCCGAGCAGTTCCATCCTAATCCTCTGTTTTGAGTTGCGCGGAGCTTTCCAAATGCTTTACTTATCAGGATAAAATGTTCCAGGCCTGGTCTCTGGCAAAATGAAAATTTTTAATAGTTCAAGATAAAAGTGATCCAGTTATTCTTGAGTGGGAGAAGAGTCCAAGAATCAAGGAAACTGATTTTTTTGTCATTTTTTCCCTAATATTTCATGTTCTAAAGTCTCTGAGGGTCCAGATTTGAAGCTTGGAATGAAGCAGCCCTCACTGAGAGGGCCATTAGAGACTAGAACATGTTACAGCTATTGACCAGTGTGTTACAGGGAGAATTCTCTGTGGTCCAAAAGGGTTATGAGTCCTTGGAAATCATCCAGTGGGCTTATGCAGTTTATTTAGGATAGCTGATTCCCCCTGCTCCCACTCTCCCCTCACTCATACACCGTTTCTTCTAGTAACGTTGGGAGCAAGGGGATCCATATTTTCCATGGTCATGACTACTTTAGCTGTAGAGAGATCCCAGCAGAGATTAGCAAGGTGAGCTAGATGAACTCCCGAGATCCCCTCTAGCCTAATTTTCCCATTGTCTAGTCTAAAAGGCCATCTGATTCATACCATAAGTTCCACATAAAATTTACATCACTTGCGTAAATCTGTTTATCTAAGTGCACTGATGAGCCACAGCACATAATATTACAGAATTATTTCTTGTGTTTTCCCCTGTGGTCTTTCAGGTTGATGCACGCTGAGCAGCCCATGTTGTGCAATGCGTGTAAGTTTTGTGTGTTGAAACTGCGGTAAATTCAAGGTGTGGTGTAAGCTATTAATACTTACGGAGCACGCCGGAGACAGGAGAGAAGTGCTGGGCCCTGTGATGGCTACGGCTTGCCCTGTGCACTAAAGACACGTTCGTGTTGCTGTACCATGGCTCCAGTCTGGACGGCAGCTGGAGGAACCGGAGGAAGCGTTGCATCTCTTCCACGCAGAAGGTGCTGCCACACGGTATATTCTGCGGCAAAAGCACTGAGCAACAGGGAAGGTGAACTGGTTATCCACCTCGCAGACAGGAGCACGCGAAGCAGAGAGCCGCTTGCTCTGGCTCTGCAGTCCCAGCGGGCGGCTCCCGGAGCTACGCCGCCTCTGGGAACCACTCACAGACCGATCAAAGTGGAAATACCCACACAGCTTTAACCGCGCTGTCGTGTGGCTTTCACACTAGTTCCGACGACCGGGGTGGTAATCAGTGCTCTTCATACTGAGGTTCATGCTGAACCTTCTCCTGAAATCCTAGGAGTTTTGCATCAAATTTGGTGGTGGTCTTAGCGATCCAGTTCAACTGAAAATGCAACATACACATCATAACAGACAAAGCAGGGGAAAAAAAATAGTAGTGGAGAATACGATACTAACATGCCCATTTTAAAGATGAGTAGCTGAGTCACAGGGAGTTGAGAGCCCAAATTCCCAAAGGCAGGCAGGCCACTGAGGAGCGAGTACTCGCCCAAATTGGACAGAAAGTCAATAACAGGGCTTAACCTTGATCTCCTGACTTGCAATCCTCTTATGATGCAACTATAAAATCCAACCTTTCCCCAGGGCTTCTCGGAAAAGGTGAGTTATTTCTGCCGCCTAGCAGGCACTTGTGCGGTTCACCTGGCCGGACGTGGGACGGGGACGGCACCCGCAGCATCCCTCGGCCCATGGGATGGGGCGAGGACGGCGGCGGCGATCCTGCATTTACTTTGTGGGAAGGTTTGGCGACTTCTGTGTGAATAACTGACTGACTTGTTGCTAGGGAACAGTTGGGCATGCTTTTGATCTCCCATATGCTTACTACTAATAAATAAACAAATAACAATAATTACAACAAACCCCAAGCCTGTTGTATCTCCAGGATTAATTAATGATGAAATACAGCTGAAATTCTGTAAAAGAAGGCAGCAAGGTGGGTTAGAATTCACATTTTCCTGCTGTGTATGGAAATGATGGTTGAAATTAACATTTTTTTTTTTCCTCCTTAAAATTTACCTTAGCTGGATCAGGTTAGTGGGAGGAGTGGGGGAGTATTCCCTTCCCAGACAGAGGATGAGCAGGCAGACAGTAAATCTCCCCATGCCAGTTTTACTCGCATCCAGTTTTTCCTGCCTAGTACAGTTAAGTTTTTTAGATACTTTGCTTGCATTTCTAATTCAGTTATTCTTCTGAAATTTATTCAAAGGATTTATGCTTATGAAATTATAATATAATGCTGCCTATATGCCAATGAGCTGCAGGCAAAGAAAATAATTTTCTTCAATTTACAGTTATGAGGCTGGAAGAAAATGATGCCTTCTTATCACCTCTTTTTCTTTGTATGCCTCAGTATTTTTTTAAGTCTTCAGAAGGCAGGAGCTGATGATGAATTCTTAAGCAGATCACACTGATAATTGTATTTCAGAACTGTCAACTCTGTGAAGACTGTCCACGGAGGTGTCTCAGTTCACTTGAGCTATTTGTGTCACTGCTTCTCCAGGAACTCAGCCCTCAATAAAACCCAAATCACTGGGGATATTGTTAAGTCTTCTGAAAGGATTATTAGATCGAAGGGAAATTTATGGATGACACTTTGTAACAATTAATCAGGAACTGTTGATGAAGTTAAGTTGGTTCTTTATTCTTGAACAGAAAAAAAAAAATGCAGCCCTTGTACAAATTGTCAAATGGCCTATTTTGTCACTCTGTTTGATTAATGGACTATTTGGAGTCCCCAAAAAGTCCTAGTACAAATAAAAAAGAATCATAAATATTGAATAAGCTCACAGCAGGGTTAACCTTGACTATATTTTGGAACATTCTTGGGGAAAACTTTGCTATTCAGAAAATAAATTGCTAAGGGGATTTAAAAAAAAAAAAATTGGAGATTTTGGAGAATGTCACCTACCCAACCTTGTCATCCTGATTAGCCTGCCATGATAAATTAGCTTTAGTTAGCTTTGCAATCAGGTCAGAAACTGCCAGCACACTACCGCGTTTTGCTAGTGGGGCTACACCTGGTCCACAAAAGGGGCACGGGATGGCAAGGAAAATTCTCCTGCTTTTGGTGCTCTGTGTGTCACACAATGCTGGGGCTGCTAACAGGCTATTATCCTTTTGTACTGTAATTTATGGAAATGGAGCCCAAGGAGTGCTGAGAGCATGGGAGTCATGGTGCCATAAGGTTGCTTCTGGAAGGCTGGTCGAACGATGTCCGGTGATCTGCGTGTATGCAAATGATGAGACCTGAGTTTCAGCCGCAGCGAGCACCCGCACACACGTTCATACGTATTCAGGACACGCAGTTTCCATCTTTTCCTCTCGCTCCTCTGTCTCTCTATTTGCAACTCCGGTGCCCTCCTCCCCCCAGACCACCACCCCCCCCTTGCTTGATGCAGCTGCTTAGTCCTGACAGGTCTGACCAGCCATTTTTGCTAACCTCTGATAGCATCTAGGTCAGAGTGATCCCAAACTGGCTTGCTTTTGTTCTCGGTGAACAAGAAATACAATGCTATTAGTTTAGGCTGGGGTTCCACAAAGAACTTAAAACCCACGTGCTTCACTCCAAGCACGCAAGTAATTCCCCTCTTCTCCTTCAGCAGGGCACTTAAGCGCCTGCTTAAAGTTAGGCATGCTTCAGGCAAGTTCGGGCTGAATCAGGCCCTTACTCGGGAGAGTAATGCCACTTTACATTTTGTTTAGTTGGCCCCTTTTGCCAGCGTGTGCCATATGCCAGCTCACGAACCCATCTAAGCTGACACACATGCAATAATGTACTTCAAAGCAAAGATTATTCAGTCTCAGGAAGTGGGAGAGATTTTGAAATCTCTACAACTATTTCCATTAGGAATGTGAGAGAGCTGTACAGTAATAATTGCTCATTAGATTTTGTTGATTCTTTGAAAGCAACACAGGGATTAGAACGGGGAACGGGGGATTGTTTTTTCTTCTCATCACACTTCGTTGTGAGCTATGCTCTTCCGTCCATTTTTATCGCTCTCCACGATCACGGGCAGCCTTCTGCCTCCCACCGAAGAACAGCGCTGCGTGAGCAGGGAGGGCTGGGCCGGAGATCGCGTACGGCGCCTCCAGAGCCGGGCGCTAGGCCCGACTGCTGCCTGCTGCGGGCCGCATCCTTTGGGTCAGCAGTGGCCGAAGGGAAATGCTTTTCCTAGAAAGGTCTGCCTCAGGAAAACGGGGCCAGGGGAGGGCTAGAGGTGGCTTGGACCGCTTTCAGGCTTGTGCTTCAATTTGGGCGTGTGGCGCCTGGGGAAGAGCAGGGAAGCACGAAGTTTTCGAGACCTCTGAGTATTTCTTCAGGGTGTCCAACTGAAAATCTTTTATAAAGGACTTTCACAATTATACAGTACTGTGGCCTGTGGTTAAAAAAAGACCAGTGGAAGTTACCAGTCTGAACCAGACTGGGGTGAGGCAGGAGTTTCGGGGGGGAAGCTGGCGGAGAGCTGCTACTGAAGGGGGTGCAGGCAAGCCAGCAGGCAGCACTTCCCCCCGCTGCCCAACCCACGCCAAGTCCCTGGGGCAAGCGCTCCACCGAAGACACCTGCCCGCTGTTTGCTCGGCAAGGTGCAAAACCAAGGTCCTGGCCGCAGTGATGGCTAAGGATGGGAATGTTCACAGGAGCTGGGCATTAACTCTAGTTAAATTCCCGCCCCGGGAATTGCACTCTTCTTTTTGCTGACTGACCTGGGAAAGCCACGGTGGTCCGTAATCCCTGGCCTGAGCCACCAAGGGCTGTCACAACACGCAGCGCAACTGGCTTCGGGGTGGGGCTCGTCCAAGGTCTCTTGCTGGTCTGTTTCGCGTGGGATTTACAAACATTTACGAGGTCAGGGAGACTGAACGAACCTGAACAGACTGTTGAGCTCAGTAGACGGCACGGTCACAGGCGAGAAAGGAGGCTTGCGCCCAGTTTCCTGAGCCAGTGAAGTATTTGGAGCACAGTTAGGACCCAGAGCCTGCTCTGGAAGGTGAAGAATAAATATCTCCTGCATCAAGTGCAGGTACCGAGAGTGAGTGGATCAAGATCTGGATGCTCCTGGAGATGGCCAGCTGCAAAGCTTTGGGTGCTTTCAGGCAGCAGGAGCAGAGTGGGAAACTCTGAATCCCCAACAGGACTGCCGGGCTGCAGAGCAGTGCCTCTGCTCTTTCTGCAACAGGTACCAGAAATTAAGGTATTGCAGAGGAAAGCATGACAGCTAGTAAGAAGGGAATTGACTTGAAGGTATAGTGATTATGATGGCCAGCCAGGAGTAGGGTGTCTGAGTTCTGGCTCCTGCTACATTTAATGTAATTTCTATAAAGCAGAGCAGCTTCAAAAAAGGATATCCCTGTTGAAAAATAGTCCCCATATGTCCTGGTTTCAGCTGGATTCGAGTTAATTTTCTTCACAGAAGCTAGTGTGAGGCTATGTTTTGGATTTGGGATGAGAAACTGTTGATAACACATTGATGTTTTGGGTTGTCGCTAAGCAGTCAAGGACAGTCCAGCTTCTCGCGCTGCCCTGCCAGTGAACAGCCTGGGGGTGCACGGGGAGCTGGGAGGGGGCACGGCCAGCACAGTTGACCCAGGCTGGCCAAAGGGATATTCCCTACCATACAACGTCATGCTCAGCATATAAAGCTGAGGGGAAGAAGAAGGAAGGGGTGGAGGGATGTTGTTCCCAAGTAACCATTACGCGTGATGGAGCCCTGCTTCCCTGGAGATGGCTGAACCCCTGCCTGCCCATGGGGAGTGGTGAATGGATTCCTTGTTTTGCTTTGCTTGCGTGTGCAGCTTTTGCTTTCCCTGTTAAACTGTCTTTATCTCAACCCACGAGTTTTCTCACTTCTATTCTCCTGATTCTCTCCTCTGTCCCACCATGGGGGAGTGAGCAAGCGGCTGCGTGGGGCTTAGTTGCTGGCTGGGGCTAAACCACACCACCATATTTTTGTGGTTAGGGCACTTCTAAAAAGTGCACATTTGAATCACCTTGGAAGAGCTGAATTTAATTCTTTTCTCAGGCTTCATCTCAGGTAGGTGCTCAGACCACCTCTTTTTCAGGGCTGGATTAGTCACATCACATGGATGCCTACCAGACTGGGCTCCACATGGCACATGGGAGGGATGTCTCGCATGCAAGTGCCAGCACAGCTTCAAGGTAAACCAGGAATATAACACCACTGCAGTACCTGATGTTAGGTGTGTGTCCTGGAGAAATGGACACGCACCTGGAGAACCTTGTTGCCCGGAGAACCTCACTGCTGTTGGAAGAAAGGCAAACACTTGGGGGCTTTAGGTGCCTCCTTGGTACTCTGCTAGAGAGCAGTGATTTGGAGGTGTCTGAATCGGTGTTTTTTTCCTTAACTATCCACGCATGCTTGTGTAGCTGTTGCAAAGAGTCTTTCAACACGGGAACTCAAAGGAAGGTTTTGTCTTGCAGATCTTCTGGACCATATTGAGATGGTTTGCTTTCTAAAAGAAAGTCTTTCTAGCACCTTTTTCAAAGCTGGAAAATACTCACCTCAGTCCACATTCTCTTATCCTAGCCCTCCCACCCATAAAAGAGGCATTAAAAGAAAATTCCCATTACTAAACATTAGGTAAGCCTGTTTCTTTGATGACTGTTCCCGAAGCAGAGCTCAAATCCAGGAAACCTTGGGGGAAGATGCAGGCACTTCAAGGGTGCAGATTTCATCAGTATTGTTTGCCAGCAGAAGAAAAACAATGCGTAAGAAAAAGTATATATACTAAATGAAACTAATTGCATTATAAAGAGCACCAGGCATCCCATAAAAACCTGTTGCCTCAATGTGTCTGTAACAATTTATCAGCAAATGCATGCAAGGGAGCCAAAGCCATTAGCTGGGGTTTGGCAGATCTCTGCACTCCTTTGACATACCCTGTAGTAAAACAGACCACCAAAAAAAAAAAAACACCCAACCTCCTATGCACCTCAAAATGCTAGACTGATGGTTCAGATGCTTTACTAGGGTCTCCTCTGTGTCAACTTGCCATATTTTATAAATCATGTACCTTTTTTTTGTACCTTTTCCTTCGCTGCCCCTGCCTGCTTTGGCTATAGGAGTAAACCACCTGCAGAAGCACTTGCATCAGCTAGAACTGAATTAGCAAATCAGTTTCACCTGAAAATGGACAGGTTTATTCTCCAGGTGAAGGTTGATATTTATTTATTTATATTTTTAAACTGCCTTTGACTAACAGGTAACTAAAAGCCTAGCTATGATAATGAAGTAACAGGCTGACTAGAGCTGCCTGTATTTTTTTTGTGTTACAAAAAAAATTGTAACACAATACCCTTACACCACCATCTACCAATTGATTTTGAAGATCCCAGATGAAGAGTAAATGGCAGGTACATGGTATTTTCCCTTTTAAGAGGTGGTGTCATTTTATACAGTAGGAGAACACCTCTGGATGAAATAGTCTCTGGCCTTTGGCTAGCTGCAGACCGGGAGTATTGCGAAGATAAGACTACTGACTTGCTTATCCTTATCTTCTTTCCTAGATGCCTAGAAAAAAATGTATGTATGTATGCCATACCGCTGGGTTTTGTGCTTTTATAGACTGGAACTATGTTATTCATGGAGTGTGGAGTACAATGTTGATTGTTTTGATTCTTCTGTAATCACAGAGAGAGGAGAAAAGAATTGGGTTCTTGCTCTTCACAGTTGGGAAGGTAGAGTCTTTGATCTTAATGCTAGAACGAGTAATCAAATGTTGGTTTCCTGGCTTGTAATGTGGGAATGAGTTGAAAGATGCTCTCAACTAGGCTAACAAGCCATGTGTAGTGGGTGAATGATGCTTCATGTAGCTCATTCTTGACACATTTATGATATAAAACAAATGTAGGAAGGTCTTTTGATCTGTGGGTGAAGGCTGCCTGTTTTTACAGAGACAAGGCTGGAGTATTTGAGGGCTTTGAAAAGTACCCACACACACAGTGTACACTTGCCTTTACCTTATTTTTGCTTATCTTTGTGTTTGCTAGCTACCTTGCTTTCTGTTAGAATAATGTTAACTTTGTGCTAAGATTCACTTCATGTGAACTTCATTACTACACCTCCCCTGAGTGGACATAGTGTGGTGAAATCCTGTTAGACCTGTAGTATCTATGCTTGAGCTTGGGAAATAACAGTGCAGTTCTTATGGCCATGCAGCTGCACAAAACATGGTTATTTCCTCTTCATCAATGAAGGGCACTCAGTTGCTTAAGGAAGTCAGCAGTTGAATTTTGCTTGGAATTATATGTGAAGGAGGACCCTCCCTCTTGTCATTTTATTTATCATTAACAGCCATTATAATTTCTTCCCAGCGGCAATTACACTGATATCACTACATCTAAATCAGAAATGACACCGTAGTGGTTATATTATGTTGACTGGGCATCACCTAATTTTTAAGTGACAGTCTTGCGCCATCACTGTGATTATATCCTTTTCTAATAAGTAATATAAGAAAAGATCTACATACATACTAATATATTCCATGACAAACATGTTAACTTTACATATTAATCTTTGTAAATAGAAGTCATGTTTACATTTTTCCTCTTCAGTACACTGTTCTCTTGACAGCTTGCTTTCCCTCTGGTTTTATGCTTTCCAATCCTCGTGTACGTTCCACTGCTTCTGGTCACCCTGTTAGTCACAGAAGGAGAAGGCAGGTCACATCCATCTGCTTAAAAAGAAAGGAGGAAAAAAAACCCCCCAAAAAACAATGTTACTGGAGAACGTAATATTGCTGCTCTCCTCATTGCATTCAGGTCTGCGTGAAGCGACTTGGATATGTGCAATAAACATATGTGTGTGATAATGAGATTGTTGGTGGAAAGTCATCTTGAAAAGACAAGGAGCAATTAAGCTTGCTTACTTATACAAGCTAGAATGACAAGATGCCATTGCCGGCCCCACTCATCCATATAATAGGGTTCTCCTTCCCTGCTTAGTTGTATTGGGAGAAGCATTCCCTGTCAAACCTCTGCCATGACTCCACCATAAAGCAATCTTCCTTCTTCTCTTTTATACACAGTTCATTCTCACACTTGCATCACTGCCCTGATTTCAGCTGAGTGCCTGCTAGCATGCACCTGAATTAGAATACTTTAAGAATTCAATGCAATGCCTTCATTTAACTGAGTATTTATTTGTATTGGTGTACTCTCTTGTCCAATTTTAATTGAATACTTAAAGATGTCAGTGGGGAGATGTGCAGGTTGCTCACAGATGCTTAATAATGCAATGTGTGGAGTCAACAAATAATGCACCTTCCTTTTGCTATCTTGAAGATTTAGATAGGATATCTTGGATGCTATTGACAAGGAGAGAAGTGTGGAACAATAGGAACATATGATAGTTAGTGTTAGATAACAATAGCTATCCTTATGCATCTTGAAGTGAATGATGAAGCCATCAATTAGAGAAATAGCCCTCTGAGTATATATCATTGACAAGATGAATACCAGTACATTGTATTTCTGGATGGAGATCTCGGTGATCTGTAATTCAGAAAGGCAGTGAATAGTATATACAATCAAACTAATCCTATGATACTGAAAATCAGAAATCTTTTGTCCTCCTCGTGCTTCTTTTGTTTTTAGCTACTAGGCTCTTTCACAAAATGAAAGTATTTGTATTTTATATCAATTACTTAAACAGTGCTTTCTCATTTAGTATCAAGATGCCATTCTTCTCCATATTCAGCATACTTAGTGGACACTTTCAGGGCTTAAAAGAGCATGAGGAGTCATTCTTTCTAGTTGTTGTCTGGTCTCTTAATTAATTCTTACACACAGACATGGGGATCCATTCACAGCCTATAAACTCTGTTAGAGTCCCTCCACATCAAGGAACAGACCTGGCATCCACTCCTTACGTGGCAGAGCCTCTATTTTCAACCTAAATTTTCCCATGTTCTCTTTGGAATGTCTGATGGTTTCTATCCCCTCTCTCCCTTCCAGCTTTAGCGTTTTGGTTTTTTTTTTTTTTTTAGCTTTAATAGTCATTAGTGTTACGTTTATAGCAAAGAAGCAACACAAAGAAAAGCTAAAGAGATGGGAGTTGCACCATTATAAACGAGGAATTCTCAGCACATGCCGTTTCCAGTTAACTAGTTTAATTTATTTTTCTTATTTGAAAGTGAGTGACTATTCCATGGAGAGGACCAGAACTTATTCTTGGATCTGTACATAGGTAACAAAACGTACTGCAGCAGAGTTACACAGTAAGAATGGCTCTATAGGAGGATAAAGAAAGAACAGGAGGAAAGGCTTAAAGCAGTGCTAGACTAACTATAAAATACAATATAAGGAATGGGAATAAGCATTCATGACCATTGTCTGTATTACTATTATTTTTGGTCTAGGTTTTTTTAATATGGACTCTCTTATGTGAAACCAGCTTTATGATCTTTTCATGGGAATCTAAATGTCTAGGTCCTCTTCGTGTTTGTTTGCTTGTATGCAGAAGGTCATTATGTTAAAAAATGGATCCTACCAGGGATGCCAGTGATTGTTGCAGTACAGACGAATTTCTAGAGCCTTAGGGGAAAAAACAGTCACTGCCTTTCCCAGAAATATTTGAGAGGGCTAATGAAGTTTGGTGTATCTCAGTGGTATTGACGATGTATGGCCTGATGAGGGGAAGAAAAAAACCCAGGTCTTTCAGGAAAGCAGCAGGTAAAAGAAATTTCTGTAGCCTTCCCCCTTTTAAATCTAATCAAATGAAACCACCTATAGGCCAATAAGCTTCTTGAGTGCACTTTGCCCTGGAAATAATGTTTTACTATCACCCAAAATATAAATAATGCAATAAAAGAAAACGTTTGAGGTCTCCTTAATGAGCTATTGTTAAGGCAGCCTTCGCTCTTATCTCCTTTCATAGCCTGATGCAAAGAGCAGTATCCAGTGGTCAAGAGTGTATTTTGAGTGCTGCTGGGAAAGTACAAATGAGAAAACAGATTTAATTACATTGCTTACTGCATCTAGAGGTCCGTGTGGTTTGACTGTCTGTGTTAGGACACCCTGTAATTTGGAGGAATTCTCTGCACACTGGCACCATAAATGTACTGCTAGCCAAAGGATGGTTAATAATCTAAAGTTGGCTGTTAACATTGCTGGAGCTGGTGTCTATAATTTCAGCAAGTGACCTGAATGACTCTGCAGTGAAAGACTGAAATGTCACTCTCCTCCTTTACTTTGTTTGCCTTGAGCAAAGACTGCTCCAGATTGTGTACATCCACTGAGGTCCACATGATGAAAGGGCGGCGTGTAAGCATAGATTCATGGCTCTGCTAAATCTCCCTGCTCTGGCAAAACAGTAGGGAGCATGGGGAGGAGGGCATGGGAGAAAAATAAGATGCTCTCCTCCAGAGCAGCTTCCACCGTGGCTATCTTTTTCCCCTCTCCAAGCGTGTAAAGGCAAGGCTGGCTATAGGGACCCAGTTCTCCCATGCTCTGTAGCTGCCAGCCACCACTAAATCAGATCTGCTGCCTGTGGCTAAAGGCAAAGCAAATGGTTTCTATTATCCAGGTATTTATTTTGCACCTGCTGCTGTGACATTTGTGTAATAACAGTTACGTACGACAAAAGGTAGGCTGACCTGACTTGGAGCATTTCATCGCTTCTTTTCATTATGCTGAGTGAGCGAGCAAGCAGAGGACTCGTATTCTTCTCCGGAGGTGTTACAGACCATCCAGCTGAGACATCTGTGGAGTGACAAGTGCAAGGAGCTTTACCTTTGCTGTCAGGAATCTTAAACCCTTGTTTCCGTTGTGTCTCGTCGGTACAGCTCAGATGCAGAAAAGGAGTAAAATACTATCAGTAAATTTCAGAAAGTTCAGTATTTGCATTTCATTTGGAAACCTGTGACATTTTGGCATATTTTCACTGGAAGGCCAGGGCAATGCTGATTGAAGATCAGTGTCGGCATTAAAATATACAAGGTATGGAGAGCTGGTGTGCTTCAGAGCAAAGCCAGCCTGCTAGGCACAGAACCAGGGCAGCCCTGGGCAGGTGCTAAGACTGAGTGCTCAGGGTTGTTGTCTGGGTTTTTTAAATACTGAGTTGAACAAAAAGCCTAATTCTCTCACAGCACTCTGGGACTGTACCTTCTTGGAGTGAGACAGGTCCTTATTACTTGTGTGGTTTCTTTAAAATCATTCAGACTTCTGTGCATGTTGCCTGGTGTAGAGGTGTCAAAATTGGGGTCTGTTCAACCTTTCCACCTACTGTGTGAAAGCACTGGAAAAGTACCACTCTCTATATTGCCTCCAATGTAGTATGGCTAGCTTTCAAGGACCGAGAAACTTTTCCACCATTTGGATAAGTGTGGATGTCAGTTGTACTCTGGCAAATTTATGTTGGGAAGTCCCAATGAAATGTAAGCCTGAATGACTTTCTCCGTTCCCCTCCAGCCACCATGAAGGCACTACCAACATTTTGTTTACTGAAGGCTTTAAGAGGTTCTACTGCCGTTTGTATATGGCAGACATGGTGAAGTCCTGACTGTATTTCTGGAAGCAAAGAAATCATTGCCGTCACTTTTCCACCTTGCGTTAGTCTGTAATTAGTTGCAAACGTGACATAATGCCGGGAAGGTGGAAGAACAGAACCTAGAAAGCAAGGACACTGGCAGTAGTTCTCAGTGCGGTATACGTGTGAAATACTGCTGTTAGATTTAGGATTGTATCTGATTTACATGGGTGGGGGGGAAGCCTGTTGCTACCTGTTGAACTCATCTGAGGGGAAGCACAAACTTTGCCTTTCTTCCAGCCACCTGAACCCAACGCCATCACCACTGTCCTTTTTTTGCTCCCGCTAGATACCACCTTTATCTCTGCAGCGTGTTTTATCCGCAGCCCTCCATTCACCTTATAGGATCATGGTTCATACCACGCGAGCCGCTGCTGAACTGTTTGGAACTGCTGCAATTTCAGCTTCGTGGGAAAGGAGGAATATTTGGCTCCTTCCTCTTTGCACCACGTGTATTTTGTGACCGCTGAAGACGACAGCTTTTCACAAACAAGGAAGGAAGAAATGTGACAGAAGTAGCCTCATCACATTAAAACGGTAGCATTAACAGGCAGAATGAAAGACATGGCAAATGAAATCACACAGGTGGAAAGAGTCCTTGGTGGGTTGTATTTGGTTTTGAGGTTTTTTCCCCCATCCCACTACAAAAGATCTTGTATCTTGAAAACAAAAAAGATGTCTCTTTCTGTGGTAAAATGGGAACTGTATATATTTGCCATAAATCTACTCAAATTTTGTTGCAGAGCCTATAGGCAAAACTCCATGTGCTTTGTTAGGTTTAGGCATGTTACAAGACAAGGATAAGTGAACTTCTCTCTGCAAATGGAAAGAAAAGCCTGAAACACTTCCAGCAGCCTCCCCCTTTATGATTATTTCATCTTTTTTTTTTTTTTTTTTCCTGGGAGTAGGGAGGGAGGTGGAGAGAAGGAAGGGAAGGGAAGAATAGTTATCAAGTAACTCAGGATTTTGAAGGTGGGGGAGAACTGCTTTTTTAAACTAGGCTGGACGACGATCTGCCCCTCACACCTGAATTCATTTTGAGAAGAATGATACCTGAGAACTGGTGGGTTGCCTTTTTAGCTGTTTCTCTTGAGCTGGGCTCGCTTTGCCACCGTCCGTCATCAGAGAGCTCAGAGCTCGCGAAGCTGCTGCTGTTGCCGCCGTAGCTCTTACCACACCGGCGACTGTGAACTCGCTGGATTTCCCAAGACTTTGGGAGTTATCTGGAGGCCCTGGGAAATTTCACGACGATTTGAGGTTAGGCAGGTCTGTGTTAGAACCGCTTTTTCCAGCAGCGTGAACACACACACAGAGAGGGAAATAAGAGCCAGGTTCTCCTCTGAGATGGTTTTTACACTGATTTCAAGAGCGTTATTTTTGTTCCTCATTTACATTCCCAGGAGAGGAAACTGACTCAATATCGCTCTTATTTGTAGGCACTTGTGATAGCAGATTGAGGTTTCCCAGCTCAGTAAGAAGTCAAATGATCCAATAACTGACTCTGCATCTCGATTACTGAGAATACAGGAAAAATAACATACTTCATCCGCTTCCTTCTGGCTACTCTTGCCACACCCTACGCAAGGAGGAAAGGTACGTTATGCTGCTTGTGCGCAGGGGTTATTTTGAAAGTTCACACAACCCGAGGAGAACCCCTCATTAGGGCTTCAATGAGGGATTACACATAGGTGTCAAGGGGCAAATAAGCCAGACGTTTTCAGCGTTATCTTTGCTTAACGTTATGAAACGGCTTTCAAAACTCTGGATGCAAATAAAACTTTCTGATAGGCTGCCAGAAAGAGTCATGCCAATAATGTCATGCCAAGGCAAATGATGTCGGAGTGTTTTCCTTCGTAGCAACCAGACACGCCAACACAACGCATTTCTGCGGAGTTCCCTTTCTTGGGTGGTTGAAACCGCTTGGCTGGCAGCCTCGTGCCTCCCAGCTCACCTGAGGCATGCTGTCATCAGCCAGAACATGCATGTCATGTCTTACTGCTTCCAGAAAACATACAAGTTTCCTTGCCTTCTACTCCCTTTGTGAATTAGCCCCTTAGGGGTAGGGTTTTAAAAGAGCGCACAAGAAGCCTGTGCACAGATCCTCGTAACGCATAATGAGATTTGTGTGCCTGCCCACTTCCCCTGAAAGTGAACTCTAGAAGAGCAGGAGCGACATGGTCTGGCGCTCGCTTGGTCCTTTTGACCCCCCTCTTGTGATGGGACACAAAGACGTCCTCCTCCTTCTCTTACAGAAAGCCCGGAGGGTACGTTTGTACAATGTGCTGTCTGGTCCTGCAGTAAACCGAGGCATTTCTTCTGATTTTTGGTGTCCTCAGCTCCAGTTCTGAAGACAGACAAGGCTGTTCGGCACGTCACAGGATAAACTTGCCTTCGAGCACAGGTGCAATGAGACTACAGAAGGCTCGAACGTGAAGTTTTTGCTTCAAAATGACATCGGAAAGCATTGTAAGCCCAGGAGAGCTAAATGCTTCTGACAAGTACAAAATTCTCACCTGCAGAACAGGCGCCAAGAACTTGTGCTCCTTCCAAGCCCTTACTTGTGACTGTAGCACTGCATGGGATTTAGCAAAGTTTCCCCGTGAAAACTCCCCTACGCAGAACCACGCAAGCTTCTCCTACGCAGCCCGATGGAGATGGCATTTTGGGATTTTTTTTTTTTTTTTTTTTTTTTTGGCAAGACCTACAGAAAAAGGAAAAGAGAGAGAGAACAAGCTACGAACTACCACCAAAACCTCGCTCTGGCCTGCGGAAAGGTCTCTTGCAGCCTGCCACGATCCATGCTGAGCGCCCAGGGAGCTGAAAACCGCTCTCATCCTGTGACAAGGGCTCTACCTGAAGCAGGCTCTGCGGGAGGCACAGCGCAGGCTTACAACTTGCGCTGGACCGGCACCGCCAAAATGCCCCTTATAACCGGTGATGTCAAAAATCCCCCTGCCCTACAACATAAGTAACGCACGTGAGCTTAAAGGCAGCGGGGGGAGGAATATACACTGGAAAGTGTAACTGAGATGAAGGTATTGTGTGCCTGGGCCGTGTACGCAGAATTTTGTTGTAACTCGCTGAGAATCAGCAGGCCTTACCTGACAGCTTTACATTTTTTTTCCTTGCCCTGCTCTACACGTACTTTTGCACTAGTAAAACACAGCTAGTGCAGTAAGCGTTCACCCCCTCTAACGTGACCATTTCGTTCTGGTCTAATAAGGCCCGGCTTTTATTTATGCGTCTATTAGAGGTGGGAAGAACACAACAGCTGGAGAGGAAAAAAGGGGGAGGGGAAAAAAAAAATAAAGAAAAGATTCCCGAGTACCTACCCAAGGAGTTAATGCAATGGGGTATATATGAAGGGGTTAAAACATTACACAGGTATAGATCCTGTGGCAATTACAAATGTTATTGAAATAAAAACCAGAAACAGGAAGCCAAAAAACAGGTCCCTAAGGCAGGCATCTGTCTTAAATGATACCATTTGTCAAGTTTCCAGCATTTTGTGGTTGTGAACACAAAAAGAAGTTCTGTGTTATACTAAGGACATTACATACTCATTAGTTGGAATGTTCCTGAAGTACATAATACGGGATTTTCATTTAATAAGAAGCAGCTACTTGCCACTGCGTTGTACATAAAATAAATTCTGGGCATGCTAATTGCCATTCAAGGATGTTCTACCTAATTTTTGACAGGTTTTTCTTCCCCTCCCCCTTTAGACTACACTGTAAAAACTGTAAGCAGAATACATTGCTACAGTTTAAAAATCTTTTTAGAATATTTTCTCATTTCTGAAACACGGATGCTTGCAATGATGAATATTGAAGGCTTTAATGCAGATATTAAAGAAAAAATAAAACCAAGTTATCTGTAAGACTATCTTAGCAAGAAGGCTAGTAGCAAAGAAAGCAAAATAGATACATATGTGTGTGTATCTCAGCACAGTAACTCTTCAAGTCATCACCCCCATCTTAAAGAACAAACCTAACTGTAATTAATTGGTATAGTTCCCCTGTCTGAACACTATTAGTGCATTAGAGTTAACTAATATATAAGCTTCCTCCTCTCTGCCCTGCCAATGACCTTAAGCTTCACATGGTAGGAAGGCCACTTGCTGTAGAATAGAAAAGTAATTTATCCACCATGATTGTTCAGCCCTGGCCCCTCTGTAAAACAGCAACTGACAATCGTGCCGTATTATGGATGCTACGTTTGCAGTGTGTACAATAGTGTGCAGAGCATCATACTCACTTCCCCAACACCGCAGGCAGGGTTTGAAAAGTGATCCCAGAAAGAAGAGACCACTTGCTGAGTGACGGCCCTCCATTTTCAAATCTTTTTTTTTTTCCTCCAAATATCCCCTCCCCCTTTTTTTTTGGCCCCAAAGAGAGAATAATATTGTTTTCTCAACTTAAGTAAGAGCAGTATGTAATTTTCAATTCATAAAAGTATGTCATATTAAAAAAAAAGTTACTTTGCTTTTATTTTACCTGGGATTTCCCTGCTTCTTTCCACATTTCAGGATTTAGCATATTCCCTCAAAACATAATAAATTTTGATTCTGTAGCTTAAGGGATCCATCAGTTAAAATGTTAGTCTTTCATCTTTATTACCTTCCCATTAAAATGAAAGAAACCGGGACACACTTCAGTTTAGAAGAAGCAATTTAGTTGGTAATGTCCTTACTACTCAAGTCTTTACAAAGAGAGAAAGTGCATTATTGCTTATATTTCACACATCTATCTGCATAAGAAGCAACTAAAGCTTTCAGACACATACGATGTTAAATTTAATAATATTCTTTGATTAGATTATTTTATTACAATATTTTTCCATTACCAGTCATTTCCCGTACACATTTACATTCATAAAACCTGCAGGTTTTCCTTTGTTTGTGTGTGTGTATATGTATTCATAAAGCAAGGAAAAGACTTTCTGGTTTGCTACAGCTGTTAGAGCCAAGAAGAACAGATTAATAACTAGCCACCACGTAGGACTAGGTTTTCTTGTACGCTGCACCAGTAACCCTTTGCTATAATGAGGACACAAAGAGGCTCGCATCAGGCTGCTCCTCTTCTTCATAACTCAAAAGCGTCACAGTGGCAATAGCCTCTAGTGCTATTTGTCTTTAGTGCAGTTGTGACACTTCGGCATGATCCATAATTTGGCAGCTATTTACCGTGACATTTCCCTTCAGTGCAGCCATAACATTCAGTGAAGCCATTATTTGGTTCCATTTACCATATAAATTGTATTGTTGTTCATGCATGCTAGCAGCTACATTAGGTACCTGAAAATGAGTAAATCTTGCAAAATAGATACTAACAGTTATTCAGCAGAGAAATTTCTTTACTCCTCAGACAGAAGTAGGAATATATATAATACCTGCAAACACTACTGCAAACTTTTCCTTGAGAGGCTGTAATTATGTGTATTTACATGACACAGCAGTTATTCATATCCACTCTTCAAATGTATACTTTATACACAACACACACACGCACACGTACAGATATACAGCAAACTACTACTTGGTAGAAACCTAACTTAATTCAAAAAGGTATTAGGAGATTCCAGCATAACAATTAAGTAGGAAGCGTATCTGTAAAATGTGCTGAGGGTTGCAGGCCAGGAGAGAGCGAGTACGTGTGTGTCCGTGCGCGTGTGCGTATGCACACATGTGACAGACTCGGGGAAAAAAGCCAGCTCTTCATCTAGTTCTTTGTTGTTTTTCCATGGAAGCATATGTGTGTAGGAAAGGGAAATTCTGTTACTAGCCTCAGCAAACAATGCCAGATTCCTCTGTAGCAAATTCATTTAGAAAGGTAAAATTAGGATGTAGTGCTAGCAACCACATCTCAATGAGCTGCTATTATTAATAGTATTATTATTTAAATCCCTGCTCTCTACATATAGTATGCTTAGTACTTCCCAGGCAAATGTATTATTATTTTTAATCATTTAAGTCCCCACTGTGCACACAGCTTTTAATACACCTTTTTTGCAAGCATATTAAGTGTATTGTTATTAATCCCTTGCTGTGACTCTACAGTATTTCTTTTCCTTGTATGTTCAATGTCCTATCATCATTTAAACCTCTCAGTGTGTGCATGCCATATACATTTTCCTATCCATCTAATATTTAAACATTATTTAAATCCATCACAGCTTACTTATTCAAAGTCAGCCCTGCTCCCATAGCTGTAAGTTTGCAGAATATACTTTTAAATAAAGACACGTTGGCTTTTTCCCCCCTGCAAAACAAAAATTATTACACATTTCGGCAGAAAAGCCTTATCTGTGTGTTTCAGAAATACTTTTCACCCTCTCCCCATTGCTAATGCTCTCTTTCAGCAACCTAAATGATACAAAGTTGTATCTTTAAAAACAAAAATGACAACTTCATTCTGGATTCATTCATGGAAGAGCTAGCATGTATATCCTGAGTCACCCCTTCAGCTTAACATGGCCATTTGATGAAAAAAACAAGCCCAATGGCCGTAGCCCAACCCAAGCACCAAACGGGCTACGAAATAGTACACTGGCCATACAAGTTCTGCACATAACAAATTTAAATTTTTTATTAACGCTGTAATTAGTATTAAAGTTCGTGTGTGTGTGTGTTTACACACCTTCCAAAGGTTCCTCTCCTCCCGTATTTTGATCAGTGAAAAAGCCCGGGGCAGTTGCATTAGTCAATGTTATATATGAAGTAACATATTAAAAAGAAAGTAGAATGCTGTGTGTCCAAACAGAATCCTGTTACAAGAAGAATTTTTTACGACAAAAACGTTTGGAATTCACTGCCTCAGAAACACCAAAATCTATTGAACTGACAGTGATGACACCTTTGAAAATCGGGCCACTTGGATGGGTCTTGGCATTTGACTGCAGGAACTCAGTTTGAAAACTTATTACCTATGCAGCTCTTCTGTGCGTATCACACATGTAACCAATTGTGTAATATTTTTTTTTATTTTGCCCAAAAAGGCTTTGGTTTTTTTCTTAAGATGCATTTATTGACCAAGGGCACGGCCTTTTCTCTGAGTAAAAGAAACCATGCATCTAGGAATAAAATAGGGAGAACTTTGTATGCTCTGATCTTGTACCGTACTTGAGTGTTAGCATCTTTCTAGCATCCAGCTGGAAGGCCAATGTACCTTTCTAATTATGCAAAACACACAAAACACCACAACATTTGTAATATTAGAGAGGAAAGAGAAGTATGTTTCTAACAGCAGATCTTGGTGAAAACAAAAATCACAGTGGTTTGATGCTCAGCTTGAGTAAAGGAGAAATGGGAACAAAGACTCAAGCCAGTTTGCCTTTCCCCAAAATGCTCCAAAGTGGGACTAAACCCAGCAGGCAATCACGTCCCAAAAACAGGACAGTTATTTGTTCCACACAATTCTTCACGATGCTAATGACATATGCACTAAAATATTACAATAAAAATACACTGAAGCAGAGTTAAAAATACTTTTTTTACTGCCTGTAATACTGAGTAAAATATAAGTTTTTCCTACATGTTACTTTTAAAAATGTAATGTACAGTCAGTCCTGAATAATGCCCAAAAATTAAGTTTAGTCCAGATTTTTTCCTTCAACCCCTAGACATTATCAGGCTATCATTACGTTTATTATTAGGTGTATGATCTTAGGAAATTTCCATCTCTCCAACTGCCTACAAATGTATATAATTTCAAAAGATGCAGCAAAATTGGCCTTTAAGATCTGAAACGTTTGCTATGGAAAAAAGATATAGACCAAGCACAGTTTAAAGTATTTTATTGTTCTGGAAAACATTACACTTCTAGCTGGAATTCCCACTGTATGTACTGTCAATAATATCTATTAAGTGACGAAGAATTTTCAAAACTTTACAAAACCTTTTCACTACACCCACAAGATAATCTATGGCTGAGCGTTAGCGCGTGTAGGAGGTACCGTGACTGCAGATTTAAAATGGTCTTACTGTTTGTAAAAGGGCTTCTGCAGAAGCAATATCTGGTAAAAGTAGAAGTAGCAGCCTGATTATGGGAAGTCACATCAAGAACCATTGGTCAAAGAACCCTGCAACAAAGAGATTATCTACAAAGGAGCAAATCAGCGAGAACCGTATCAATATGAATAAATGCCACAAATATTTAAATACCTTTTTAAACTTTATTAAATCTTCAAAAAACATACAGGACCTGAACACGCGTGAACATGGCTCAAAACCCCACTCCAATCATCTCGTAATGCTGACTAAAGGGAAGATCGGACAGTAAACAGTAACGGTCGCAAATGAAAAGGCAAGAAAATGAAGTTATGTTGCAACCTGTAGTTAAAGACTTAAAAGAAAATTGCACAGTTGTTTATAGTTACGAAAGACATAATTAAAAAAGAAGTCAAGTTGCTTTTCTTAATATTACTGACATGTCAGAATTGGAGGATAAATGTTGCCTGTGTAACCAGTCAAGGAATATTACTATGATCCATGATGCCACTGAATTATGATTATCGTGTTTGTGACAAAAAATGAAGAGCATAATTTTTTTCCAGAAACTTCAAGAGATTAATAGAGCAACCACAAAATACAACTCTTTACTTAGTCTTGTTCTAACGATTTTATTTTTAAATCAGGGAACCAAAATTGCTGAAAGATTTTTTTTTTTCCTGAGCTGAACTATATATAAAGTATTATCAATCCGGTCTGACAGACTAAATCTTCCTTTGCATCAAGACTTATTCTGTCAAGAACAATGTTCTTGTCTCATGCTAGCCTAAGCGACAGAATCAAACAGAGGCCCATTAAGTCCATGCTACAGCCACCAATTTAAGCACTTTTAAGAAGGACCCCCCCCCACACACACACCTTAATGCTGTTTTTTAATATAATATCCATTACTAAGCTTAAAGAAAGAAATTGTTTCTAGTAATTCCGAGGCATAAAGTGCCCATTTTCTCTCTGCTGATTTATATCATTGTTCTGTTTTTACAGCTTACTGTTGACAGAGTGAGGTAATTCAACTACAATTTTTCCAATGTTTTTTCCCATGTACATGTAATCTACAGCACGGAATACAGACTCCAAGCCAGTGAACTTGCCCTCCGGAGACATGTCTCCAAAGTCCACCTCACAAACCAGGTCTCCTCTTTCATACATCTTGAGCAAGTCCTTCAGAGCCATTTTGTATTCGGAAAGGTAGTGGTTCAAGAAGAAACCCCGGATGCTGGCAGACTTCTTCAACAGTTTTGCTGGCAATAACTCCGCTTTAATGGGCTGGAGGCCAGTAGGGTTTTGGTAGCCAGCAATAAACCCAATAACTATCAGGCACCCTTTGGTAGCCAAGGAGTTAAGAGCCAAGTCAAACATCTTTCCCCCAACAGATTCATACACTACATCCACACCTTCGGGGTAGTCCTTCCTAAGCACAGATTCAACATTTTCAGTTTTATAGTTGATTGTACGGTCACAGCCAATGGATTTCAGAAAACCACCCTTTTCATCACTGGAGCAGGTTCCAATTACATGGCACTTTGCCGCCTTTGCAAGCTGCACCGCAAACTGGCCCGTTCCTCCAGCCGCTGCTGTCACCAGAACCTTCTTGCCTTCAGACAGCTCTCCCAGCTCTTTCAAACTGATGTATGCAGTAGCGCCACTTACCATCAAAGTAAGAAACTCGGGTTTCACAGAGGGTAGAGGAACAGCTTGTTTGGCAGGCACAACTGTGTATTCAGCAAAGGAACCTGCCTTCACGTAGGCCACAGCTTGACCCACTGTGTAATCAGCACTGGCACTGAGTCCTAACGCTACCACATCACCGACACCTTCAAAACCTATATCAAATGGGGGTTTAACTGATGCATCATATCGGCCAGCCGAGTAGTTTATGTCAGATGCATTAATGCCGACAAATCTAGAAGAAAACAAAAATGTATTAACGAGATTTATTCCTTACCAAGTCTTTGTCATATGAGAAACCTTCAATTTAAATTTGTGGGATAAGTATGACACTTTTTTTTACCGATTATTGGTATATTTGAATAATGAGTATACTCCAGAGACTACTTCCATCAGACTTCTGTAGTTTTCATTGTGTTACTACAGAATCAAAGATAAATTTCCTGAAAGAAAAAAACAAAAAAAGCCAACTTGTATTTTCCTCAGGTCCATTTGACCAAATTAAGCAAGCTAAAAATAATTCTGTACAAGATTAAAGGATGGAAATTAATTGACCACTTTATACAAGATGTGGAAACACTGAAGAATAAAACGTGCAAAGCGGTAAATATGTGGATTCTGGCAACAAATTTACATTTTTGAATATAATAATACTGTTAATGACTAACGATCATATTAACTATCGATGTCATTTGCAAGGTCATGTTACTGTAGGCAAGTACTTTTTAATTGATGGAGTCACTACAGCAAATTTGCCTTTTGATGTAGCTAATGTCAATGTTAAAATATTTTTCTTTATATAAATTACTTGCAACACATCAAAACAACCTTGCACAGAAGGACTAAAATTGTAAGACTGAGTATCAAGTCCTACTGACCTCTAACAGGTGAAAAGGGATGCTAATTTTAATATTATTTTTTTAGGAAAAGATAGAGACATTCTCACGACTTGATTAAGCACTAGGAGATAACACCTAAAAGAAAGTTATGATCTAGCGTAAACACAAAGAATATTGTAGTAACACTGGGGTTTTTTTAGACCATGAAAATATCTCTACAGAGGAAAGGGAAGAGTGACGGGGGAAGAGTCTATTAACTGGAAAATGTAAAAAAAGAGACACATACAGCCGAAAACATGAGGACTTTTACAACTTGTGGAAGTGACAGCCTGAAAGGTGGACCTGATACCATGCGAAAGCTGCAGAAGTATGCAAACAGGGCACTTTTAATTGTTGCGGTTAGCAGTAGGCTCGAAGCAGAGATTGTGTGTAGCTTTAAATTGCTTGCACACGGAGCAAGAAGAACTAAAACCGCTTTGCTCATTTTGCTTTCCTTCACTCTTTATAGTGTGGGAAGCCTCAAACTTTCACCAGTGTAATGGGTTACATGTAAAAAGACACGTACGTATAAACGTATCCACGGATAAACCAGGTGAAAGTGGCTCTCGCTCTTTCTAGTTCTGCCTTTAATGCACTGCGGAGCCGCAACAAAAAATGCTCGCGCCTTGTTCGTAGAGACGAACAAATCCCCCGTTAGCCCGCTTTTAGGTAACTCCCAGACAGCGCTCCTGAGGACCCCGGGAGAGCGGTGACGGAGCCACAGTCCCGCAGCAAGCCATGC
>NW_010560950.1:6586-32004 GCF_000687285.1 Phaethon lepturus | reverse complement strand
ATAATAATAATAATAGTAATAATGTGGACTTTCAAGACATATGAGCAATGAACTTGCTGAAAACAAGAAAGGCAACAGACCACTTTCCTACAGTTTTGAAGTATAAACGTTTCATTGTCATTAGGATTTTCACCTAACAAATCAAAGGAATTCAGAAAAGAAAAAATAAAGTGATCCAGGGGAAAAGCGTTGTATGGAAACAAATTGAGAGCTATGGAAATCCAATCTGTGAAGTGTAATAGTCCATCAAGAACTAACCACAGAAGTTAACAACTTACTGCAGGCTATTGTGTATGAAGTTAACAATTTATTGTGATCCTCATCTGTACAACCAAAAGCAGGACTGCAAGAGCCATTTTTTGGATGACCCCATTTGTGGTTCAACTAAAAATGAACCAACCCTTATCAACTGGTACCTTGATAACGCGTCACTTGATAAACGTGCAGTAGGTACTTGACATATTGCATGAGACAGGATAAATATGACATACAGGATAAATACGCTTCCTCTCAGCTGTGCAAGACTTATCTTTTTTAGAAAATCATCCTGTAGACAAACTGCCTTCCCCTTTGTTCAGGTGCTAAGAGGACTGAACACATCCTCAGCCCATCATGATTAAAGCCCATCATATACAGGGCAGCAGTACCATTTAAATCCTTCTAGTTTAACGTTGCATTAAATCTGACAGCTGAAGAACTGCTATATAAGCACAGTTTAGTGCTACTGTAGTGATTCACAGTCATCCAAACAGAAACACAAAAGCTAAGTTTCACCGAGAGTTTTATATTCAAATGCCTAATCCCAGTTGTTTACACTCAGGTAACTTTGTTTCTTAACTGACCATGCAACACGGGCAGTGACAAGGTGATGCCACAGTGAACACATACCACTCTCTCCACCTATTAACGGGGTCCACAAGTCAGTGCAGTTAGTCTGTGGCGTGCCGGAACACTGACGAAAGGCAACGATAGTTGCATGACCACTGGGATGTTACTTCATGGAGTGATTTATTCCAGTGGGATACTACAATTTTGCTGATCCATCATTTCCCATCTAGGGGTAAAATATCTGGAGAACTTTGATGAAGAGAATACCTCGAGTCATGGCCAGCTACTAAAAACCTAATCAAGTACCTACAAATGTATTTACAAACAGATCAGATCCCAGGAACTGGTCTAGGACAGTTAATTAAAGAAGAACAGGGCTACATGGAGAAGTAACTATTTGAACAACATTAACATCTACAAACAAAGAGTACTTTTGAAAAGCAGACCTAACAGCTATTTTCTTTATAAATCAAATAACACTGCCATTTGACATTACCCTGCAGGAATGGAATTGGTGAATTTGAAAAACTGTCACCAGATGGGTATTGAAACCATAAATTCTTACAGTACAAGGTCTGATTTATGTATAAACGGCACAATTCTGCAACTGCCAGCCACTGACTCCTAGCCCCTGTACTGCACAGCCAATGCAATTAAGTTTGATGTGCCTGCTTTTCCAGCTACATTTCCATGCTGCAGGATGCAGCTGCATTTGTTCCATTATCCAGCCTTGTCTTTTGAACAAACGGTTCTCTAGTGATCATGGAATTCTGCAACTGCCAGCCACTGACTCCTAGCCCTGGTACTGCCCAGCCAATGCAATTAAGTTTGATGTGCCTGCTTTTCCAGCTACATTTCCATGCTGCAGGATGCAGCTGCATTTGTTCCATTATCCAGCCTTGTCTTTTGAACCATGGCTGGCACAAACGGTTCTCTAGCGATCATGGAGTTTAATCCAGGCTGCTTCCAGTACCCGAGCCAGACTATTTATAAATAAGACAAATACTCACCTGATTTTTGTCATTGCTACAATACGTTATACTCTGCAGCTTACATATTTCCTTAGCAGGTAAAAAACTGCCTTGGCTGTTCCGCCGAAGAACTCCAGCGGGTTTTGCATGCACTATTACATTACTACATACATTCACATACCAAATAGCACCCACAGCATCTAAAACCACATCTGACTTGCACTGGCTTAAGTCAGAGAAAAATGATCTGAAAACATCAGTACAATATGGTACAGGCATTGGTGCAAAAATAACAAAACTAAAAAAAAAATTAAATTTCTCAGTTATTTCAAAGCTTTTTGAAATACATCAAAGAACAAAATAAATAGAGGAGACTTAAAGTTTTCACTAAATTTTAAAATTATTTTCACTTTGCTTTCAAGTGTGAAATCATGAAGAAAACCTGTGTAAGTACTGTTGCTTCTGTAAAGCAGTAATATAAAGCAATATCTTATGACAGGAATCTCTGGAGTCTCAGATTCACCTGTTCAATTGAATTGCTCCTCAAAACTCATTTAATGTATATGTCACGTTAAATTATCTGAATCACAAATCTTAGAAGAAAAGTTTTATGAGAGAGACATTCCAATATGCTTAGGTCTAAATGATTATTTGACTTTGCATCAGTAATCAGGCGTCTGTATTCCTGCAGAGCCACCTAATCAATTCTTAATACAATTTTGTCACAGAAAAAGAAGAAATGAAAACAGACAATTTCATTTTTTAAAAGGTTACATTAGAAGAACGTTAAGTTTGTGCCTTTAACTGTATGATTCTGGAAATACGTAGTTAAAGAGCAAATGTTCCTCATGTGGCATCTTTCTCTAAAGTGATACTGAAACGCCACTGGTGAGGATGGCAAAATTGGAGCTATACGACTAAATCTAGTCTACTATGTACAGATGTAAGCCTACTAAGTCCGTAGAATTGCAGAACGCTGTATAGTAACTGAATACAAGTGAACATCTGTTAGTACTGAAACCAAGCCATTCTTTTATCTATTCTTTCATTTAACTTAAGGACTATAGATGTACTTCTCCATGCAATGCTTGGTAAAAACTACTTGTAGATTGCAAGCAAAGGATCCCTAATAGTATTTTGACTGTAGACAAAAATACTACTGTCACGATATTAGTACCTTTTAATATTTTATTTAAACCATTTACTATTTCAGAATGTATGAACAAATTTTAAGTACAGGAGAGCACATCTCCTTTAAGCATCACATCCTGCAACCTGTGTAGCAAAACTGGTGGTAATCCTGAGCACTATAAAATAGAATGAGCAAAGAATTGCCGAAGTTTCAAGAAGCTCACATTAGGCATTTGTGTTTATAAAGTACATTTCAGTGAGACACTGCCTTTTTTTGTTATTCCTTTTTTTAAAAAAAAATATTTATTTTTTTCCTAAGGGCTACAGACAGTTCAAAGCTGAATCATATTTCCAGCCTGCCTGAAGAGTATAGAACTTAACATCAGTGATGACAGTATTGACATAAAAAGTTTTTCCCTTCTAGTGCCTCGTACTCGGCATCTGCTTTTACAGCCAAATCAACCCACTGCAGTTAATATCTAACTTCAAGACTGTTGCAATGAAATATCCTTGAAAGCAAATATAGCCACAAGAGCAAATATAACTGAAAAATTTGATGTCCGAATGACTTAAAAATTGCTGCAATAAGAAGGATATGAGTATGTTCATGGCTGTGGGTGGGAATAAAAGAGATGACATCTGAAAGTCTCCTTCTGCCTTATTTCCAATCACCACAGAAAAAAAATTGCTATATGATCTGACATATTATAAGCCATAAAAGCCAAAGGTGGGAAAAGCTGAACTGACTTCAGAGGAGAACTTGCGCAGCTTTAACAAAGTGAAGATCTAACCAGTCATTTTCCCCACCATGTAACACGAAATTCATGCAGCAGCATTTCCTCCCCATGCAAAGCAGTTCTTAACGTTCCCACATCACCTAGATAAAAAGCTGCTGATGCCTGATCTCCCGCTTTTAATATTGGCAACTTAGCGTCTTTCAAATTATAAAACCCAGAGGTCAAGCTAAGTTGGGTTATCTGTAACATAAATAAGGGTAACTATGTGGAGTTAACATTTATTTGTACAGCTCTTCGGAAAAGTAAATCACTGGAGAAGTGTTAAGTATTACTAGACAAGCACTACCTGACCTCTTCTGGCTATCACGAAGGCCATGTGCTGCACGGGAAATTCTCATCTTAACGCAGGTAAACCTGCAAGTGTGATTTTCATTTATATCAGCACGAATTGTGCATCTATAAATATATTAATATATCCAGCACTGTGTCCTTCAGAAGGAATGGAAAAAACCCTGCATAAATTATTAAAAATTACCTAGATAAAAGTGACTGTATTGCAGTAAGGTATGGTTTTAAACTGTCTGGGGCAAAACAAATGATGTTGTAAATCACAGAGCCATCACTTCTTTAAAATGCAATCTCAATTATGGAATTATTTCATATCATGTTAAACGTCACACTTCTTTTTTTTCCACCTTAATCTTTTTCTTTGCATATCAATATTTTGTTCTGACTGATGAGGAATTCTTTCTTCTTTTATCCACACCTTTTCCATTTATCCTTTAATTTCCACATAGCTGATTATTTCCTGTGTAAAATAAATCTGCATAACTATTAACACATTAATGAAATTAAAATTATTTAAAAATTTGGAATAATTTCCTCACTATATAACACAGTATGTTCTCTTAAATAAGGAAACATTAAAAAAAAACCATAATCAGACCAAGAAAGGAGGCGAGTACTATGGGATCAACCAGGATGGCTATATTTGAAAGCTTTATCATGACCGTAGTAGTTGTTTTCCCCTGTAACTGCCGTATCAGACACAAGCAAAAAAGTGTCAGAATAACAAAGTTTTAAAGAAAGTTAGATATTTTAAATGCAGGGGGTTTGTAGCCACAGTAGTCAAAAGGCTACAGACTAAGGCTATAACAGACACAAAACGTGTGGGAAGTGAAAGTGTTCTCATACAAAGCTGATAGGAGAACATTGTCACATGACTGAACAAGACTTTTTTTCTCCCCAATTAAAAAACCACTTGTCATTACTGCTCAGATTTTAAATACATCTACAGATTCATTTGGATGGATGGATCTCTCTTGTACAGACAGAGGACCACAGTTCTCCATGTTTTTTGTGCAATTATAACATAAGAGCCTGGTTGACACTTAGGTGGGGAATACAAAACAACGAAAAAAATCACGATTCTGATAAGAACACAAGGTCACAGTCAGCACTGAGCTAGCTGCAGTACTGGTGACATCTAAATCCCATGTTCTCCTTAAATACAAAACACTGAAACAGATTTTTCATCGCAGTTGTTTTAATGGTGTCATAACCAACTTCCTTTATTGCCCTTAATGGATAATTAAAATGCTTTCCTCCTATTTAAAGGTTCAATATAACTCTAACTTGTAACAATGGGAAACTGGATTGAACCTTAAGTAATCTGAGATGCGTTTAACAGGGGACCCATTTAGTGAGTCACACTAATCTCCAGCTCCTTAATGGTTTAAAAAAAAATATGGGTTTTTTTACATTTCCTTTTCAGCCAATAATCCTACACAGTGCTTCTCAGTGGGAAGAGCTTAAGTTACAGCATCTACTTCAATAATTGCTGGAAAGATTGGTATATTTTAAGAATTTCAATTTCAACTGTTCACAGACTGTGACACAGAAAAAATTCATTTTGTGGCTCTACTTTGTATTTACTATTAGTCTCAGTTGAAAACAGAACCTCACAGTTTTTGCAAATTGCTTTCTCCAGATAGTAAACCTGTGTCAAATCTATTCTTTCTCCATCAACTATGAAACCCATTTTCTGTCCATAAGGTATTCTTCCTGCACTGACTCTCACAATGGCAATTTTTTACTTAGATATACCTGATAACTCAGTAAAACCATCAGATCTATGAAGCAAATTAAATGGAGGTCTACAATGAGAACGACAAACCAAACAGATACAAGGAGCAAGAAGCATCTGCAGCGGCATTCAGCCACACAAGCTCCTGCATCTTCACCTCTAAAACAATGCACAGAGGAACTCTGTCATTGGGCTCTGTCAGCCCAAACGCCAGACATCAGATCTACTCCTCTGCACTGCTGTCGCTTGAGATTTCCTGCCGCCTACGCATCTCTTCTCCCTCTGCACCGCAGATCTGGGCAAGATGAGAGAAGGTCACGAGCACGGCACATGAAGCCCGTGCGCCTGGGAGGGGAAGGCAGCAGCTTTGGCTGCTCCCTGACTGCAGCCAGTCACCTGTTAGAAACGAAGAAGGAAGATCTGGGCCTGTCATCCTGCAAAAGCAAATAACACAGCAGCCCACCACAGGTCTCTGGGTGTACTGTACCCGCCGCCTTCGCAGCCTACAACTTTAATCCTTCTAAGAGGAAAGACTCGGAGGTCCCCTAGCTACCTGTCAGCTCTGCTCCTGAGCTCTGGCCTCCTTTTGCCCGGATCTAGAAAGCAACCGGGACGGCAAGGGCTTTTTTCAGTGACTCGGTGGTGTGTGGTCAGGGTTACACCAGGACAAGTGCACACGGCCTACTCTGCTGCTCCAGGCCTCCAGCCCAGCTGCCACCATGAACGGCGTTACCCACTTCTGCTCTCAACGGAAACCACTGTATTTACAGCTAATTACAGACATAACCGTTTTATAAAGACCTGCAAGCTAACTCAGGTTTGCGCAGTTCACGTTTCACTTTCCAGGTTCCCGCTTCCTTTTTTTCAACTTACAACATTGTCACTGAAGTCATCTTCATTTCTTGCTATTTAATACAAATAGATCCCTCAAAGAAACCCATTACTGACCTTCCTGGGGGTTATGAGAACAAATTATTCAGATTTCAAAGGCTGTTATCAGAGGGGAACAGGCTGCACCTTGGGAAACAGCAAGCTCACACTGCAATATGCGAAAGAAATGCCTTTTTCTTCCTCTTCAATTCAGATGGGGTGTTAGGGGGGTCTGCACATGTGGGGTAAGCTGGTTGCCTTTATCAGCAGCAGCTTCTGATAGCAAAAATCCAGACAGCTTCTACCATTTCCACAGCCCCCACAAGGCCGCTGTGGGTCAGCTGCCTCAACAGTGAGCCAGGCCGCTCCCACAGCTCAGCCCACATGGCAGGTCGCAGCGCCATGGCCCGCGGCTCCTCCAGCTCGCTTGAAGCTGGGAAGATCAGAGGGAGCCAGTCTGCATAACTACAGATGTTCTCAGAGGAGCTTTGCAAGCAATGTCATCAAGCATTGCCGACAATATAAAGTACCAGCTCTTCAGGCACCATGACAACTCCTTATACCAGCATCTTCAAGAACTGATACTCTGAGGAGTATTTACAGAGAAAAACATAGCAGTTATCCATGCAAGCAATCTTTTATGCTATCCAACCTTTCATACGAATCTTACATGGTACATTATAAAGAAATTCCTTATGGGATTCTTAGTGTGAAAAAAGAACTAAATTTTTTTTCACGTTGTCAACATAGCTTTAATCATTTTAACAGTAAACTATACGGCAACAGTCTTGTCCCTCATGACATATCCCCGACATGCTCCCCACAGAAAAATCTATATGGAAATTGATGGAAACACCCTCTTTAATACTCAGCTGCAGTTTTAAACTGGAACTCCATTGAGTATAATTCTCTTTATAACAAACCTCAAGCCTCTCTGCTCCTGCTATCTATTATTAATCACGCTGTGTATCTAGAAGGATGCATGGTTCAATCACACTTACTTGATTCTGTCTTTATTACATCACAGGGCTTTATATTAAAAAAACTCTGAAAGCTTAAGACAGGGCTTCCACCATAATGCAGACCTCCTGCAGCCTCTTACTCATCTGAGGAGATCCCCAAATACAACAAAAAGCTGACAGGAAAAGCTTCAGTGTCAGTGTCATTCGTGAGAGTAAAGCAAAGACATTTCCATGAAGATTCTCATGCTCTTTTTCCCTCCAAAGACCACTCCCTACAGATGGGAAAGAGCAGCACTCTGACTGCAGCAACAAGCACTAAAGCACTAAGTTCCCAATGCTCTTTCTCACTCATCTTGCAACATTAGAATTTGTTGTGGTGTTACCACAGTTTAAAGACTTTTTTAAAGGACCAAAACTAACAAAAATCAGGACAAGAGAACAGAAGGGAAGAGGAACTGTATATTCAACTCTTAATAACAACAACAACAACAACAACAACAACAAACAATCAGCAAGTTTTCTTATCCTTGCAAATTATAGTCAAGGTAACAATACCTTCTAGACTGGCTGTTTCATACTTCAAAATAATATTTTGCACTTCTGCCTCTCAAGTACCTGTATAGTCATAGTCATACACTGTGTCTTGGAGCCATGGCATAGTGAGAAGCTCAGTGTACATACTAAGAAGAACGGCATCCCAATTAAAAGATGTGACTACACTGGAGGTCCTTGCACTTAAAATAACTGCACAGTCCAAAACAGAGACCAAACAGGTCTTCAAACTTCTTCTCATCCACCCACTTCATGCAGTTCACCTCTATTGCAGGCCTGCCAGAAAAGACAAATGGGAAAGGCGGCTGCAGGGAAGTTTCACAAACAAGCAATCCCCTGAAATACAATCCCCAGCTGCAGGTTGATCAGCTCACAGATAAAGCAGCACAAGGGCCCTACTAGTAATGTGGCCAGTTTCTCTCGCAGCCTCAGAAGCACTACCACTGCCTCACCACGCTAGTCAAGTTTAAATATTTTGTTCTTTACACCTGTGCCCTGAGGATTTTCTCAGTGCATCGAAAGGTGATGTCAGTGTGCCTACCCTCAAAAGCTATGTAAACCTTTTCTCCAAAAATTTCTAATAACAAATACTACTACTTGTTATTTTTCAACCAAGAAAGCACAAAATTATTCTATCTAAAGGATATGTAAAAGTAATCATACTATGATCAGATTAAAGGTCCATATTGCCCCTGAAAGAGTCAGAGTACTAAACTGTTAGTGGATGTTTTGGGACAGATAATAAGATCCATGGCACAAAAAGAGTAAATCCTTCCTGGAAAGTCCCACATGGAAAGTGGGACCCACCTCCTACTTGATTGTTATCAGCTATTTAGGGACTTTGTGCTGGAGTTTATTAAGTATGATCATCTGGATGCAAACATAACTCATTCGCCAATCTTGATTTGTATCAGCGTACACATTAGCTAATCACTAAAAACCAAAACAAAACAAGCATGGTATATACTGAGTCACAAAACCACACAAGGAGAATTTGCCTAGTCCAACCTGCCAGATTGTTCAAGGCTCTGTCCGGTCAGCGAAGCAAATGGAGATTTCACCATCTCTCTGGGCTGCTCCAGTGCTGAAGTACTCTAATAGTGAACACTTCCACACTTACACCCTGTTCTGTTTCAACTTATGACCATTATCCCTCATCCTCCCGCTGTTCACCTCAGTAAAGAGCACCTTCCTGCTATGCACCACCTCTTGTAACCCTCTCTTAGGTACTGGGAGACTGCAGAGTGAGTCATTTCATTACAGAAGGCAATCCCATGGATCAAACATGATTTACTTTGATTAAAACTGGCAAACGCTTTCTTCACATCTACAGAAATTACTTCCAAACAGACTCACTTCATCATTTTCACAGGGATGGTGGTTAACCAACCTGCAGTACCCCAGACCTTCCTTCTGGCCCTTCTTGAAAATGGGTACAACATTAACCTTTCTCCAGTTATTTGGGACCTCCCTCCATCTACACAAGTCTTTCAAAGATGATAGAGAGCAGCCAGACATCGGTCAGCTTTCCCAGTACCCTCAGGAGGCCTCCTGCCTGCACCCATGAACCTGCATGGGTCAAGATTTCTCAGAAAATCCCCGACTCAATTCTCTTCCACTCACCTCTTTCCTCCCTGAACGCCATCTCTGAGATGCAGAGGTGTGTGGGACCTTCCTCATGAAGATCAAGACAAGGAAGTCATGGAGCACTTCAGCCTTATCAGAGTCTGCTGTGACTAAATCACCTGCCCCACTTAGCACTGGACTCATGTTTTCCACAACCACTTACTGCTTCTCTCCCTCATGCTCTTCCAGCATCTTACCTTTGCCCCTTGAACACTCTGTTGTTGTACACCTCCTCCTTCACCTCAAAACCTTTTCCTCCTATATTCCTCAATCTTCTCACAGAGCTTCTGTTGCTACCATCTAAACCCTTCCAACACCTCAGACCCTTCTGCCTGTGGCCACGCAGAAGCTCCCTCATGCAGAGTCGAAGATAATATGCCTGGCAGAGCTTATCTGTTCCTCTACTCTTTTTTTAATCTATATTGCGTTTTCATCTATATTTGCTCCTATAGTCTTTGGTATGTATTTCTTAGGGGTTCAAAGTGACATTTTGAAAATAAGGGATCACTGAAATGACATATGGCACAGATGAGAATACGTTAAATATGAATACAAATCACATTTTGCTGATAGCCATTTCGCTTAGATTACTAATCACCTGATCACAACTAGCTCTTAAAAAAAAGTATTTTTGGTGTTCGATCTTTGAGTTCATGCTCCTATCCACTTCTGTACAGCCGTTTGACATGGTTTACAGTTACGATAAAGGCATTTGTTCTAGAAACATATCTCGCTTTCAAAACTGTCAAATGACTTTTCTAAACAAAGGCTCAAAGATTTTCTTTTTTTAAGTCAATAGACATCCAAAGGCCAAACAAATGCATCTGTATACAGTGCAGAGGAAAGTTAAAGTGAAGAAACACTAACCAACGGCTAAGGAACAGCTACACAGCCCAGCCTGTGTGGTAACTAGCATCAAGCACAAGGCTCTATTCATTTAAGTTTGTAATTGCTTATATTGTTACTCATTAAAGGTTTATACTACTTTTTTTCTACTCAAGACAGACATATGTATAGGGGAGAATAAATAAACGTGTAGACATTTAGTCAAACTCACATCACAGGATCAAAAATAATTTTTGCACTTCATTTCATAAGGAGAATTCCTGATATACTTTAATTTCCTCTGGAATTTTAATTAGATTGAAAAAAGAATGGAGGAATGGAGTTCAAGGACTATTTTTCATAGCAGCAACTATTCAAGATGTAGTCTCCCCTATTGTATCTTCTCAAGAAAACCATCTTTTATAGCTCATCCATTTTTAATTTGAGAAAGCCTCTACGTTCTGTTCTCCCTTTTCATTTGACTGCTGAGTCTTCTCATAAATGTTCATTTCCTAGCAGCTAAAGCACAATGAACAGAAAAGCAAACTACCGTTCATCTGAACAAAGACACTCCCACACAGTGGAGTATGTCTGGGAGCCGTGCTGTAGAAAAACACATGCCCACAGTTATTCAAAGATTCCACTTCACCCGCAGTGCAATGCACTGGCAGGCATGAATAGCCTTTCTTTTGCCTTGTTTACTCAAGAATTATGATCCACTACAGCCTCCTTTTAAGTATTTGATATCCTGCACTGAGGAGATTAAATACGTCCAATGCCAAATGAAAAACTTTGGCCACACTGTTGATTTTTTGTAAACTTATGAAACCAAAATATGAAGGTCTTGTCCTTAGAGACTGAAAGGCCTTTACTCTAGGATTTTATATTTATTGTGCTAGCAAAGTCTATCTCTGACAGAAACTGATTTCTTCATAGGTTTTCTCCTGCCTTGAATGCACTTGAAAGCAAAACATCCATCTCCCTAATTTCCATACTGCTTCTCATGTAATTAATTAAAAATACAATCTAAACCGACTTCCTTTCCAGGTGTATTATTATGAATTAGTCATTCGTGGGAGAAAAACACAGAGAGGACTGTATTTTACATCTTGTTTAAGAAGAGTCTTTCCAGGAAGGTGGAAAATGGGCTATAATAATACAGCGTTTAAATAAGTAAATATGCACAGAGGTGCACACAGAGAGCACATGGGTGTGCTCTCATTTCTCATGCCTCCAGTGAAAGAGGTCATAACCCTTTAGACTTTAACCTCATCACTTCTAATTTTTCATCTTGGTTCTCAGAAGAGAAATTTAACCCATCTGGTTTTCAATTCTGCGAGGTCATGAGCCATGAAAAGAAAATACAGCTTTTTAAAAAAAAGACATATATAATCTTCTCTCAGTGTGTAAGAGTAGATTATGCAGATGGTTCTGTTAGGTCAGGACAAATTTACAAGAGAAAAAAAATCCTCTCAACAATATTGCACATTCATATGTCTACTACTGGGTATTTCTTTTTGGTTGTACTTACACATCTCTAGTCTATCTCTCAAAATAACATTACATTCCTGCCAACACAAAGCTGGAAGAATCCTGCGTTTGATGTCATCACTGGAATATTTAACCTAGTGCTACAATGAGGTATTAACTTCATCAGAAGTGATGGTTACATTTACCCTTTCCTCTGCTCTACAGCAACATCAGGCAATACAACCAGAGAGAGGTCAACCTACATGTGAGCTGGACATTTCATTGATCAGTTCACATCTCCAGCAAGACATTTAACAGTGCTGGCCACAGGTTTGGTTTTTTGTTTTCTTAAAAACACACCTGAAAAATTTGCAGCCTCCTTCTTTCCTGCCACAAAAGCCATAAAGCTTCAGCAACTCCCCTTGCCCCAAAACCCCCACACCATATGAAACATTTTACATACAAAAGAGATTGTAAGATCATCTACAGAGTTTTCAGTATCCACTAAAGCTAGAGCACCATCATCATCATCTCTCGAACAACTTAAAATATGGGGATACTTGGAAGTCAGGTAAGTTCAGAGTGTTTTATATGTATAAATGATACAACAAAACTAGTCATCTCAAACAGCACAGGACCTTCAACAGAGGACTAACTCATGTTTCCTGACACAACCACTTAATGATTCACCTGTTTCATGTATTTAAGAGATGAAATCTCACAGCAAAATGCAACAAAGTAGGAATGCTTTTTTTAAGCATATCTTTAAAACATTTCTGGCATCTTCCAAGTTTTGAAAAACAGCAACAGAAAATGGTATGTAAAACCAGATACTAATTTTTTCTAATACTATTCCTCTAATTGCTTTACAATACAAAGGCCAATCAAGTTTTTGTGGACTGTGTCCACTGTGTTCCTTTCTCCAGCATAGCATATACACACTGAGCTGTTAATTGCAGTAATGCTAATTAAAAGACAAAAAAACATGACTACATTAACAATGAAATTGCCAATTAGCACACAAGGCTTCCTCATTACTGCTGGTGAATGAAATATGAAGCTCAATGTGGATAGCAGTCATAAAAACAAAAGACATTTCAAAAAAGCTGATAGGTCATATTTTCAGCTTACTTCAGAAGTTCTGCTGGAATCAGTAGCTGAGAAGTTGACCTATAGAAAAGAAAGAAATTCCTACAATATTTTGTAAAAATTACTGAAGAAAAACACTGCCATTTTCCAGAACTGCATTCACAATGATTTTCAGAGGAAAGGGTACCGCTCTAGTGTAGACACTAAAAAGTACCTTTAAAAAAAAATTTTTTAAAAGTCAAAAAGACTAACTTTTCAGTGGACAATGTCTCCTGACTTTTTACTCCACATAAGGCTTCCCCACAAGAGACTAATGGATATTGAAAGCAGCCTAGGTGATCCTAATTTCCTTTATTCTTTAGAAGGAATATTTATTCTTGTGTCCTTCAGTCTCTTTCAATGACCATTTTATGAAAGTTAATCCAGATTTCCACAACCCTAGAGCTGCTTACATAAAGTAAGCATACATACATAAAGAGACTATACTCTTCATAGAGTCTGTATTTCCTCAGGTCTCTCTTCCCCCGCTCCTTTTCTTTTAAAGGCTTTGAGTTCTCATTCAGAGGTCTCATGGTAAATAAAATTGAAATGCTTTCAGCATTATATGTCTGGTGAGAACTGGAGTATATGTTGTCTGTTTTTCACTTGCTCCCTCTTAATCAAGCATTTTGTTGACCATAATCAATTTCTTCACTCAGGAGAAAAATGTGCAATTATCTACAATGAAGAAGGTGTGTCTAAGGAATAGGGTGGGGGGAAGAGAAATCAATGGAACCATCTGTCTGACATTCCTACAACATTATAAGAGACTTGTAATTAACTGCTTGCCTACCAAAGTCTGCCAGCTTTAACTCCCCCGTGTCACTGATCAGAAGATTCTGTGGTTTCAGGTCCCTGTGCAAAATGTAACGCTGGTGGATGTAAGACAGTCCTCGCAGCAACTGAAATAAAAATAACTGAAAAAGAGGGGGACAAAAAATGACCTCCGTTAATATTTTGCATATAACCACAGCTGATTTCTTCACAATATGCAGGGTGCTTGCATATTGTGGTAACATTGTGTCAGAATTCCTCCCAAACTGGCATAATTCCCACCCAAATTTAACACAATAGAAATTTCCATCTAAAAAATAAGCACTTTGCAAGGACTAACCCCAGCCTCCAAGCCCTACTATATCATTGATTCAATTTGCTTGCCTTAAAAAGAACAAGAGCAATACAACCATGTGCAGAAGGCTCGATTTCTACCAAATTATAATTATAATCCATTTACCCATATGGCCTTAGAGATTAGGTGGTAGCCTGAAGACAGATGTGTATCTTCACTAATTATAGGAAACAACAGTACAGGGTGCATAGGGATGGGGAGATAGGGCTGGGGGATGGGACACTGGAGCTAAAACAAAGAAGTTAATAGTATAACAATAATGCCCATGTACCCAAGTAAATCTGCAAGTATGATAGGTTTTCTCCTTTAAAGTTATTTTTATGACAGTTAATGTGTTTTTCATCAGGAAATAGTAATTCCCCCTGAAACTAAAGGGGACTTTTGAAACCTACTTATAATAGTCTTTAAGGTAAATTTAAAAAGGAACCTAACTCATCCCCCACGTTTCTTTTAACCCCTTACTGGACTCTACAAATGCTTTCTCTAGAGCTAAGCATTGATGTTGTGTACTTTTGCCATTTACAATTATGAACAAAGAGTTGGATGACGGAGATCTTTTGTCCTCCCCTTTTCATCTCCTCTTCCATCATTCTCCTGCGTTCCTATTGGCACCTACTGTGAAAGGCTGTGCTATCCTAATGGATTTTGTCAATAAAAAGGGTGAACGATCGTTTCCCAGGAGTTCTCTTTGCAGTTTTGAAAAATCTCTCCTAATATACAGACCCTTCCTATTGCCTGAAATATTTTACAAAGTACTACTACAGTTTCCAAATGGGAACACAACAAGCCTTTGCAAAGCCAAACATAGAGGATTCAAGAGTGGATACAGACATTGTCCCTCACAGCTCAGCTGCTGGTGAAACGTAATCTCTTGGAAGATGTGGAAACTACACCAAGGACTTGGGAAAAGTCAACTCAAGCACATGAGAATCTCTAATTAACTTGCAACACAAGCATCCTATTTAGTGACTGGTGATGTGAGGAGACATTATAAAAGGGGTTACAAAATCTGATTATAGATGAGAGTAAAGGCTGACATGAAAGAAACAGAAACGTCAGGTTACTGAAGTTGAAATGAATTTAATTGCGTTTCATTTTTTCCTTGAGTGCAGACACAATACACTGTATGTTTAGCTATTTAGCCAGGGCACAAAGAGCCGTATCAATCACCTTCTTGCAAGGGGCTGGGTCTAACAATGTGCCGAGGAAACCTAAGAGCAAAATAACAGAAACAAAAGAAAGAATAGCAGGAAAGCCGTAAGTAACATGCACATTCCTTTTTGAATTGTGGTTAAAATGGGACTCATGATACACAAAAACTATTTTAATACGAACAGGAAGCAGAAACAGCTTTCATTACAGCCTCAAAATACAAATTAAATTCTACAAAATAGTATTTTTTTCCCAATAAAGAGATAGGGAAAATATCCAGTTTGCTACGCTAAATCAATGGTGTTTAACTTCAAACATTATTTTTAAATATGGAAAGAAATTTCAGTTATCATGTTATCTTACAGCATTGTAATTTTTATAACTCTAAATATATTTATTAATGTGGGCTTTCATTTGACTTTAATGCAAGGAGTCAACTGATTTGACACAAAGTGCTAAGAAAAAAACTCAACACTTTCACAGCTAAACAGAATAAATGACTACTCCTGAGGACAGCCTTGGAATGTAGTTTTATTCCAAACTTGTAGACATGCTGTACTCACAAAGTACTTCCACAACAGTCAATTAATTCACTCGCATACACTGCTTCCTCTTTGGAGGAAGATCATGAAAGAGAAGGGGGAAAAAATCTTCCTAAACTCACTACAGGGTAAACTCAGCCATTGTTTCATTGCTTTCTCTTTTCCTCTTCACCTTTGTTTTTATTTAGTAATATTAAATGTGAAAATATCTAAGCAAAAACATGAACCTAACACCTAGCAGTAGAGCATTCTGCAAACCAGAGGCCCTTTGGGATTGCTTGGGAAAGGAAAACAGTAAGAGTCTCTTCATTCCCAACAGTTCCCCACTCCATGAGAAGAAAAGATGAATTAGAACTATTCCTGATGTCTCAGGAAACACTTCTGCCTTCTCACAGTCAAGTTCCCTCCCCTGTCTTTGAGGAAAGCCCTCTCCAAGAAACCTGCTCCCCTTCAAGACTATCTGCATTACCTTCACAGGATGAAAATGAATGCTAGATAAGGTACCACCACCTCTTGCCCATATACCCAATCTGAAATTGGTATACCACCTATCATGGTTGTACTCCAATTTTACTTGCTCCTTCCTCCACCTTGCTCAATTCTGATCACTATGAAACCTCAGCCTGGGGCTTCTGCAGGGGGCTTTGAACAAGGAACCGAACTGCCATTTCTCCAAGGCCAGGGGATGGCAGCCCTGCGGATCAGAGGACAACTCTAAAAGGAGTCAATGGCAAATTACATATCCATTTCAATGGGTTGGTTTGTGAGGGTAGAAATCATACACATTCATGATTCTTGAGTTTTTATGTTAGTAACTTTAACATTTGCACGGGCATACATAAGGTGTGTAAGTGTCAAATAACCCATAATAAACAAACTAGGACATCACTCGTGTACAGGTTGTAGCTTATTAGTGAGAACAGAGGTTTTGGTGATAAAGAGTCACAAAATGACAAGGGTCATTGTGATGAGAGTTGGAAAAGACAGAAAACACGAATGGGATTTGCCTCTAGAAGTCAGGTTTTCAGTGAGGCTTAACATTAGGAGGTTCAACACTTTACATTCAGACCAAAAATATTTAATACTTGTGCTTCAGGCCTTGCTTAATTACTTTAGCCATGAAAAAAATACCTTTTTTCCTCTAACAGTTATACAACTCTCACTTTAATGAGCAACATATTTTAATGAAGAATTTTCATTGTCAGTGAGAAAAATGCATGTAGATCAAAGCTAATTTGGGGTTTACGGACTCTGATATTAAAAGAACATCAACTGTTCTTAAAACTTATAAGATAAAGCCCTCAAGTCCACAAAAAGGTTAGCACCTACACAGTCTTTTAAGTATAAGGCCTGGATAGCCACTTGAGCTACGTGCAACATTTGATCAAATGCCTGTTTAAACCAATTACATTTTCTGAGAGACTTACCAGCTGCCTGGATGAACAGCCCTGCTTTCATGGTGTTTTTGATGAGCCTGGGTGAGTGTACAACCCAGACCATTACATGCATGCATCTAACAGCTGCAACATGGCTCGCGTGCAGCAGGATGCTTTACTATCTTATTGGCCTCTGAATGTCACACAGGTCTTGAGCTCTTCTCATCCAGATGAGCTTATCAGCTAAACACGGACACGGGCCATCCAAAACACATCTAACAGGACTATTGGGAGTTAACACTTTCTGACTTAGGTTCACAAAGCTCTGGTGACTCTAATGATAAAGCGGGATGCTCATGTACAGGTCATCTGTGTAGAAGTGCTCAAATGACTCCACATAGTTGCTCTCAGAGAGCAACCCAGAGATGGTAGAGAGTCTCTGGCAAAGGACACTGGGGTAAATGAAAAGTATAAAGAAATTCACAACATGCCCAGAGAGATTCTCCAGAAAATGCACCATTTCCACACAGTGTCTGTTGAGGCATCAAGGACCCCAATGACAAGAAGGATGCTGCCCCGGAGGACAGACTAATGGTGGGGGGGTGGGGAGGGTGGGGCGTGCGCTTTTTTAAGCCAGGAACTGTCTTTCCCTGATGGCACAGAGGGATTTCCGAATTATTTCCTGCCTTTGAGCTCCCTTACCACATGTTGTATTGTGGGAATAAAGGATCTGGCCCTAGATACAGAAGTAGAAAGCTACATGGAACCTTTTAGCCTACAGAAGATGCACAAAACTCTTGGCTCTGCTTTCTCTGCAGCAAGAGACTGCTAGTGGAGCTGAGCTAACCTGGACCATGAGTCTGCATCAGTTCAGAAGACGGCTGAAAGCAAGATTGCATTAATGTGCCGGTCCTTTAGCAAGCTCATATTGCTGTATTAGCATAGTTACTTTCGAAAAGTAATACACGATACTGCACAAGCTTTATTATCACTCATCACTGGTAACACAAATGCTCCTGCTTGCGGTATGTATCAAAGCAGCCGGGTATCATGTAATCATCTGAAATCCCTTGTGTGTATTCAGCATCAATCAATATCATATTCAGTCTTAATAGGCCATCAAGTCTAAAAGTACCAGTAAAAGAAACCCAACACAGGACATCTCACTTCATGCTTGCAACCAGCGTACTTCTCCCTGTCATCCAGAGGATATTACAGGCTTCTGTGAATTACTTGCTATTTACAAAGGTAAAAGGAGGTAATACATCCCGACAGTACTATCTCAGACCCTTGGAAATAAAAATAACCGAAAACAATGCTCAGTTACGTTTGGGTTTACTAGATTGTTCGGGAGTTTTACATCTACTTTTTTTAAACCATTAACATAAGAAAAAACTACCTGGTAGTATGTATTATCACAGAAGCAATGAGAAATGTCTCCCTGACTTCTGCTAGCATGTCAAAAACTCGTCAAGCACAATCTTTTTTATCACTGTTGGTTTGCTATTCTTTTCCCTCCTCCTGACCAGGATAAAGCCCACGAGACAAAATTCAACTTTTCATTTCTAACAAAGTCCTGGGGAAATACTGAACTTTTTAGGTCAAAGTTTTGTAGACTCTCCCTTAATTTGTCAGAAGAAGAAATTCCAGGAACAAAGTGTTGACTTAAAATAAATTTGCATTCCTTGGAATACAGAATCCTACCTGAATAAAAAATTGTTAGGCCATTTGAATCAGCATGATTTTCATGATCATAATAAGATTTATCTCAGTAAAGGGTTCTCCCATCTGACATCCCTGGAACCAACTGAGTTCTCTCCAGAAGAATTTAAAAATAATTCTCTCCAAAAAGCATTTATTGAGGCTTCTAACTTGCTCCTGCATTCCTTACACAAGAGTCTTAACAAAGACGATGTTACACAGAAATGCATAAAATACAGCCACTGGGAATGCACATCATATCATTTCTTTAAGAAAAAAAAAAGATAATAAAAATACAGATTTTTCCACTTATTGGCAGCAGAACTGCATATGAAAAAGATTGGAAAGTGCTAATTTGCTAACTTCTATTCTCTTTGATGTTCTTTTAATCATTTTTTCCTCCCCTCTGGTTACTACTACAGTCATTTGCAATGAGGAAGGTGTGCTTAATTAACTGAGTATAAAGACACTCCCTTATGATCAGTTATAGTCATCTGCTAATGTTCAATAAGTGCAAGACTCTCTCAGATTTTTTTTTTCTCCTGAATGGCAGAAGTAAAAAATAAATTCAAGTCAATTAAATCTCCTTTTCTACCTTTCATCAATTCAGTCCCATGCTGAACTAGGTCAAGATGGCAATTGGTGTCTCACCAATTTTAAACACAGCGGACAAAGTGTTTTCTTCATCCCTATTTTTCTTCATCCCAAATATTTTCCATGTATTTTGCTGTATGTGAACCATGTGGTTCATACAGACAATAAATTACACACACACTTCTTTCAGTTTGGGGTTTGCACATATTTCTCACTGCAGTGGTATAAAAGTGGCATTCTTCTAGCATGAATTTTAACACACTGATAAAGATTCGGCGTTTACTGTTCACAGTTCTGCATATTATCAAATCATTAAGTGACAAGACTGACATACAGTGAAATGCTGATGCCATATTTAATGTCTGATAACTAAAAAGTCTAATTTAAATAATCAATTCTCAATGCCATGTGTAAAAGACGACCTTAATTTGACATAACATTATTCTGTCTGTACACCTGCTTGTTCGCTGAATAAGGAATGAAAAATAGCAACTTCTCAACCACATTAAGCAGCATCGCTTCCTACTTAGCATATCTGTTGAAATATTTAATTCAGCTCTACATCAGCAGTATCACTAATTTCAGTGAGTAGGAGGGAGATTTCAAAAGCATGACATTCGATTTGCTTCCAGTTAATGACTGATAAAATTAAAAGGGCCACCGTAGTGTGTTTTCACCTTCGAGTAAAAGAGAGTTTTCTCCAAACTCCAGTGAGTCAGTATGACATGTAAAACAAGACATGAAAAATTCATCATAACCAGATGTATTACCATGGTTTAATTGCCCAGTGGCTGTGTACCTAAGCCTATAGCAGTCAACCTTTTGGTCAAACACCCCTAGTTACGCACAGGCACTCATATACCACAGCTTCCCCTACATCACGTAATCACACATTTGCCACATGGATGCTGGTCCGGCCATGTGATTCAATGCATGTCTCCTACAAAAAAGGAGACCACAAACCTCCTGTCCATGCCATACATGCTTGTACAGTCACATGATGGAAGGAAAACAGAAGCACACCAGGGAGGCCTACACTGATAACCTAAAAAGCTGTAAATAACATTTAAGTTACAGATAACTGTAACCTAAAAACCAAAGCATTTATAGCATACTCCTCAGGTTCTATGCTATACTAACAAGCATGTACTTTTATATCTTGCTAATAATGAATGGAGCTAATGCTTCGCAAGAGCCAGCACGCACTGCTCTGCTACTGCCAAACTTCAAGCAGCTGCGCTTCAAGTGCAGTAAGCCTCACAGGGATGGGATACGGGAGTTGCCTAATCCTCCCATGTTCTGAATGCTTCCCTATCCTTTGTGTTTCAGGTTATCCTAAATCTGTAATCAGTCCAAGGATAAATATTTATGTTTACAAAAGACGTCAGATGACAACTACCCTATGGCTTTGACTCGGATTATTAATTTTCACATTAGTCATTAAATGCCAAAATTATTTGTCTGACAAAAACAGATTCAACTTTAAAAACTGCAACCATTAGTTAAGGACGATGTTCACAGTGTCGCAGTATGGAGAGGAACAAATGAATACTGCAAGTGGTTAAGTGCCAGAAATTTCTGATAACATCAGGTAACATTCACCCTATTTCAACATTTTCAATTCAGCGTGCACTTCACCTTGTTTACGAGGCCAGCATTAAAACCTTGGTTTGATAAATTCATTATTTTTATCATATCTGATTTGGGATTTTTGTTACTTTTTTTTTTAACTTGAGTGCTATAAAGTTGACTGATCCCTTCTTGAGCATTTAGCACAGAAAAATGTTGCAGCATCCCATTATATTTCAGTAATTCCTATTAATTACATTTCCACAAAAACAGTTTAAAAGAATTTGAGAGACTGAAACTAGTTACAGTTCTTTGCTGAAACTTAAGCGTATGTTTTACAGAGATTAGTGGCCTGTTCTAGGAAAACTAATATCCAAATTCCAGTCCACACCTTGCCACATACCTTACATGTGACCTTGACAGTCAACTAATTTCTCTGAGTATTACAGTGATAGAACATATTTTTAAAGGTTGTGGTGGGTGTAGGGCTTAGCTGGTTGAGGTTTTGCGTCAAAAATATCCATCAATTATGCATAGAAGATTGCTGTGTCCTGCTTCCTAGGAGCAAGGAAGGCTCAGAATTGGGATGGGTAAGAGCTGAAGTCTTGAAGCCTCCTGGGAGAAGGCTGAATATTCCTGTTCCCTGCATGCAAAGTTCAGTAAGAGAGTCTTCCTGTTTCCTCTTACCACTTTTTGGCCCTGGGAAGAGAAAAGGTGCCCAGGGAGAAAAACAAATCAGAGCAGCAAAATTAGATGGAAAAAGAATAAACTAGAAGTTCCTTCTCCCTTTGGTCACACTAGATGATAGGAGCCTTCCAAGTTGCCTGAAGTAAAAGAGTTCACGAGTGATTAAGAGACAGACAGTTTTCATCTGCTTGACAACCCCTGCTGTCATTCAGGCTGGTGTTGCACAGACTGAGGAATAGTGGGTCAGAGGCAACCATCTTCTTTTTTTTGTCAAAGATGGTTTTTTGAAGTCAAATGCTCACACAGCTCGGTATTTCCCCTAACACTGCAAGTAGAGGAAAAAAGGCAGAGAGAAAAAACTGAGGATGCGTTTCCCAAAAGACTACAGATGTTTCAATGCAGCATCACTAATTAAAAAGCAAATCAGCTTTCATTAATAGATTTATTTTTAAGGCAAGAATGCAAACAAGCAAATATAAATGCAAAATAATGCATCAAAACATAAAGATTAAATTAGTTGCATTATGGGGAAGGTAATAATACGTAGTAAAAGATGTAGTTAAAATAAAGATGATATTTCAAAGGTTAGAAGTTAAGAGCAGTTACATTTTTACAGGATGTGCTGAAATGTATAAAATAAGACACTTAAAAATTACATTATGGATTAACAAAACAAGAACCATTTATGGACAGCTGCAAACAAAGGCTCAGGAGAACCAAGAAGATAAGTCAAAAGGCTGGTAGAGATGGCCCTGTACCAGACAGAAAGGAACACAAATCAGAATGAAGATCATCATCAAAAAAAAATCACTGGCAGGGTCAGTTAGCTGCTGTGATCCATTAGAGTTCCTGCTGTAGGAAGCAATACAGATGTTTCAACTAAGAGTCCGAGAAGTATTAACTATCTCTAAAGGCAGCAACAGCTGTAGGAAAGAAAGCCAGGAGTACAGATTTCAGTAGTCCAGGCCAGGAGGAACAGCATAGGGAGAGTCCGAACAGGTCTTGTACCCCAGTTTGCCAAAGCACATTTTGGAGCTTAGAGAGCACCACACAGTATACACCTATAAATCAACTCTTAGCTCCAACCATGCACAACGCTGCAGCAGTAGCTTCCAACAGAAACATGATAATATGTGGGGCCATGTACTTAAGATTTATTGCTTGCCTTCAATTTTGGAAAAACTGAGCAAGACATCTTCAAAACCAGAGAAGAGAAGATGAGGCTGTGCCTACTAAACAAGGACTTATTAAACGATTACCTTTTCTCTCCTCATCTCTAACTATAATACCATACACAGGATATTAATGTATAGTTCTAAATAAATGGTAGGTATGCAGGCTTGTTAGTTACCAAAGATGTACACGATTGTGTATTTGGAGCTAACAGAGTTTGGAGAATCTATGGACTGAAACAACTGCTTTATGCCAATTTCCCTTCTAGCTTATAAACACTGGAGATACCTAACCACATTTCTGTCACCAAGATACTTGGTTTAACATTATCAGGGACGGGTATTTTAAAAACAACTTTAGATAATAACATCTCAGCCTCACAGATAATTTCTTTGAAGCGTTTAAAACCTGATGTTATTTGTAAGACTTGGGCCTCCACACATGAATGACAAAATTCTGAAATCATTATGTGTGAATACATACACGCCAGTAAAAATGCTAAGCTTAATAATTCAGGAAGCAGTATTTTTTTTCTTTGCTTAAACATATTGTCCCAAGACTCCTAAAACTGCCAACTGAAACATTCTTCTTTATAATTCTACATACTTACAATATTCTTCTTACTCTTTATTTAAAATGTTTAAGTGACAGCAAATAGCCTACTTGAAACCACAAAGAAAGGCAATGTCAAACACAACACTCAAAGGGACAGCAATATGTGTGTCCATCAAAGTAATTTGGATTTTATTCTATTTAAGATTCTTCATTTAAAAGTAAGCCTGAGGGAACAAGCATTGTCTTTAGCTTATAAATACAGAGAAAACTCAGAAATATGATTAGGCTGAAGATGTCCTATAGAAACCAAAATACAAGTAAATAATCGCTTTGCTTCTGCATTTCTATAAAGTACTGTTTTACAGGAACTACTGTATAACATTCTTTAGAAAAAGAAAGATATGTGATTACGTGGTTTTGTATTTATAATAAGTGGCAACAAGCCAGAAAGGAATCTCCATCAGTAAGCAATACTTTCCTTAAGAACAAAATTAAAATGCAGGGGGCCTTTTGGCATACTAGGAGAGCATCAATGGCTTAATCCCACAGGTTAGCCCCAGAGAGCCGAGAATAATTTATGGCTACTGGAATATAATTGCTCAACTGGAAGTTTTTTTAAAAAATTGATTTAGGGCTCACATAATCAGTGATTCTGAACAAACATTGTTTAAAAGTCTGACTAAAAGTGAAATTCCTGAAGAACCTCTAGCAAGAAAGGGCTGGCAGGGAGAGAAGGCTAATTAACATGGCACAGCTCAACCCTTAAAAATCAGCTGTAGCTCCAAATAGACAACTCTGTCCAGAAGCTAAAACCAAAATAGGTGGTAAAGTCTCAGAACCACAATTATATAAGTTGACAAACCAAGTACAGCACAAGAAAGTGTTAAGATATTACATAGCAACCATTTTATCTCTGTAAAAAGAGAGGAGCACAAGCTTTTAGTTTTGCATGCTGGTGAAGGTCTGGGAGTTGTTAGCATACATGACGGGTTCCTGCCTCTCTGCAATTCCTGTACCCCAGCTGAAGAAATCACTCTGTTGAGCTAAAGCAGGTATTTTTCACTCATAGCTCGAGAGCACATATTTCACTGAATCACAGCATAGAATCACAGAATCATTAAGGTTGGAAAAGACCTTTAAGATCATCAAGTCCAACCGTCAACCCAACACCACCATGTCCACTAAACCATGTCCTGAAGTGCCACATCTACATGTTTTTTGAACACCTCCAGTGATGGCGACTCCACCCCTCCCCCAGATAGCCTGTTCCAATGCTTGACAACTCTCTCAGTAAAGAAATTTTTCCTAATATCTAGTCTAAACCGCCCCGGCACAACTTGAAACCATTTCCTCTCTTTCTATCGCTAGATACTTGGGAGAAGAGACCAACACCCACCTCGCCACAACCCCCTTTCAGGTAGTTGTAGAGAGCGGTAAGGTCTCCTCTCAGCCTCCTCTTCTCCAGACTAAACAACCCCAGTTCCCTCAGCCGCTCCTCAGAAGACCTGTGCTCCAGACTCCTCACCAGCTTCATTGCCCTTCTCTGGACACGCTCCAGCACCTCAACATCCTTCTTGTAGTGAGGAGCCCAAAACTGAACACAGTAGTCAAGGTGCGGCCTCACCAGTGCGAAGTACAGGGCCACAATCACTTCCCTACTCCTGCTGGCCACGCTATTTCTGATACAGGCCAGGATGCTGTTGGCCTTCTTGGCCACCTGGGCACACTGCTGGCTCATATTCAGCCTGGACACT
>NW_010560950.1:5758-6178 GCF_000687285.1 Phaethon lepturus | reverse complement strand
ACTTGGCCTTGTTAAACCTCATACAGTTGACCTTGGCCCATCGATCCAGCCTGTCCAGATCCCTCTGCAGAGCCCTCCTACCCTCCAGCAGATCAACACTCCCACCCAGCTTGGTATCATCTGCAAACTTACTGAGGGAGCACTTGAGCCCCACATCCAGATCATCGATAAAGATATTGAACAAGACCAGCCGAAAAACTGAGCCCTGGGGAACACCATCTGTGACCGGCCACCAACTGGATTTAACTCCATTTACCACCACTCTTGGAGCTCGGACATCCAGCCAGTTTTTCACCCAGCGAAGAGTACACCTGTCTAAACCACGAGCCGCCAGTTTCTCCACGAGAATGCTGTGGGAGATGCTGTCAAAGGCTTTACTAAAGTCCAGGTAGACAACATCCACAGCCTTTCCCTAATCGC
>NW_010560950.1:0-5514 GCF_000687285.1 Phaethon lepturus | reverse complement strand
ACACGGCCTGGGCAAGCTCCACTGGCAGCTCCTTCAGTACTCTTGGGTGGATCCCATCAGGCCCCATAGGCTTGTGGGTGTCCAGGTGGCGTAGTAGGTCCTTAACTGCTTCCTCCTGGATTATGAGGAGTTTATTCTGCTCTCCATCCCTGTCTCCCAGCTCAGGGAGCTGAATACCCCGCGGATACTTGGTCTGCAGCAACGGCGGCATTAAGTACATCAGCCTTTTCCTCATCCTTGGTGACAATGTTCCCCAACACATCCAATAAAGGATGGAGATTCCTCTTGGCTCTCTTTTTGTTGTTAATATATTTGTAGAAACATTTTTTGTTATCCTTTACGACCATGGCCAGATTGAGTTCTAGCTGGGCTTTTGCCTTTCTGATTTTCTCTCTGCACGATCTAAGAAGATCCTTGTACTCTTCTTGAGTTGCCTGACCCTTCTTCCAAAGGTGGTAAACTCTCCTTTTTTCCCTGAGTCCCAGCAAAAGCTCCCTGTTCAGCCAGGCCGGTCTTCTTCCCCGTCAGCTTGTCTTACGGCACATGGGGACCCCAGGCAGGCTGATTCAGCTTTAAGACGGCAGGAGCTCAAATCATCATGCTAGGTTTTAGTAATTACTGCTGTGAGCTAAAGCTAGTCTTTGCTGCTGGCCTGGCAAGAGAGTCTACTAAATACATATAATAAATTTTCATTAATACTACTGAACAGAAAAAAAAAAAAATTTCAATGGTATTGCTCATGGTGGAAAGGTAGTTTAATCTGCTCCAACATATCAATATTTTTTCTCTTTTTCCCCCCAGTTTCCTTTTTATTAATAACGAATCTGGACTTTAAAAAGCTTGAACTAGCAGTATATCAGGACTCTACGCTTGGCTACTCAAGTACACTTAGCTACACATAGCTACTACATTTATATAGAAACACTATTTCTAATGTGCCCATAAGCTTCATCAGTGCTGCTGAAAGCTGTTGTTGGTACAGACAGCCACAGGAATATGTGCAAATTTGAAACGGAAATGCTGCTGCTGCAGTTCCCTTCAAAGCTCCTGTTTTGAAAGACAGGTCTCAATCTTGGGATTTAAACAAGTCATGCATTAGAAAGCCCAATTATCTGCATATGCCCACCCTTCTCAAAGACAGGCTCACTGGGCTCCAATACAATCAAGAAAAAGTACTGTTATGTGAATTATGACGTCTTCTCAGCAGGGCACAATTACAGTTCTAATGACTACTGAGTATTAATTAGATCTTGAGCTATACAGCATCACAGCCTTGAAGTAGTCTTACAAATCTGAAGCAGCACGCAGAACTTTCAAAGCCAGTCTTAGCTTATCCTAAACCTCAGAGCGCTGAATGTAAAAGTATCTACACAGGGAAATGAAACACAAAACCATTGTTTTAACAAGCACATTCAGCATGTGAAACTTTGCTTTGGAAATTGAGCAATGAAGAAAGCTCAAAAGTTTTAGTGGTCAAAAAACAGGTCCCACCTCACTCACCTTTAGCCATTTCAAAGTGCCACACTCACAGAGGCACTGTGAAGCTGGCGCTTGCAGGAGACCCATGGGCTTTCCCTGTCCACGCTAGCAAAATGTCTGACTGACAGTCATACATTACAAGGATGCTATCTTGCAGCATATCCACCATGTGTTTTCAAAAATAATTTCTATTTTTCAGTTTGGCCAAATATATGCAGCAAGGAAGAATTTTTCTGATTTTTTTTTAGATGGTAGTCATTCTCATCTTACTTCATATGTTGTGGATGTCACTTTTCACTGAAAGAACACAAACACTTCCAAAGCACAAAAACAATGGGACTGATGTCAAAGTGCAAGACAAGTATCACAAGTATCATCTGGGTGATCTATAGACGCACGACACATTCTGCATGTCTGATTGGCTTCCATTTGATGCTAAAATAATTTGGCTGACTTCCCAGAAAGTAACTGGATCAAGCCTCTACCAATCTACCTTTCAATTAAATCCTGCTAATAAACTCCCTCCTTTCCTGCATGATGATTCCCAGTAGCTACCTCAGAAAGAAAAAATTTTTCAAAAGTGTGATCAGCTATGAAAATGCTTCATCAAAGTAAGTGAGAAAGAAGATTAGGGAAGATTTTATATGCTCATATAAAATGCAGTACATTCAGCTAATACAATTCATTACAGTTCCCTCAAACTCAGTGAACCCACAATAACTTACATCACTGAAGATCTAGCACTGACAGCCTAAATCAAGTTTACTCAAGGGTTTCAGGGCAGTATTGTCTTGTCTTAAGACCAAATGTTTGAATGAAGGGAAGGGATTACCAACGCTGTAACAGTATTTACTAATATATTCTGGCTCTGAATCAATTTTACAGACTTCACAAGTTCGTTTGTGGGAATGTTCAAATACCTGCATTTTAAATTATTTTTTAAGAAAAAAACATTTTAAAATATAGTTTGTAGGCCAAACATTTTCCCTTATAGCTAATAATCAGTTTCTATGAAACAACTGACATGACATTTTACACAAAGTTACTGTACTGCATTTGCCTTGGATGTGTGGTCTTTTTGACTCTTACCTTCACATTTTCTGGATGAAGCCCTCCAGGGTGTTTGTCCATGTACTGACATAAATCAGTGTGCTAAAAGAAAGTCAGATGGAAAAAAGTGTATTAATATCTGTATGACTGCAGTAATAAATATCCTTCTACTTAGTAGAGGATAGAACAAATGGAAAATAAGGAGATTTTTCAGCCACACATGCACACACACTTGTACCTTACACTCCATTTTATTTAACAGCCTTGGTAACTTGACTGATATTCACCAAACGGAAAACAATTTTTTTCCTAACAACCTGCATATGATAAATTAATTACTTGAATTTTACTATCATTTTATACCTTGTAAAGACAGCATCACCATCAACACCATAAAGGCAATATCTGGCAGGAAGAGGAAGAACCTAAAGGGAGAACCTAAATGCTACTCTCATTCACATTAAAACATTGCCTTTTAAATATAATTTTATGGTCATTCTAGATTAAAATAGCTGAATGGTTTAGAAAATAAATCTGAAAGGCATTGCATATCAAAGTACAGAATGATACTTTCCAGCTTAAAAAGATGCACATATTATGCACATGTACAGCTATTAATTACAGATACTTTAGAAAACAGCTTCACTGAAGACTCGAAACTTTAAAGTTTTCACTTCAGAGTTGCCTATATTCCCTGCAAATGTACCATAAAGTCTCTTAAGAAAATAAGTATGTTATTTTTAATTAGTAAGTTATTTATTACTTTTACTATGGAAACATTATTCTCTCTGAATTTTTGTCTTGAATTTCTTCGCTTTCCTACCAGTTAGCAACATGCTTTCAGTGAAGTGACATGTGGCTTCTCTGATTTGCTTGCACAACTCAGCTTCTGGAACTATGTTCAGAATAAACAAAGCAAAAATATGCACTAGATTAACCACTGAAAACTGAGAGACTGACTCTGCCTTCCACATCTGGTTTCTGAGCACATCTGGTAAAAATCATCCAGCAGTCCTTGAAAAGCTACTTGGCAATACCTGCCTCACATACAGAACAGCCCAACTAAATACAGGCAGTTTTCAAGGTGAGAGTTTTGGACAAAAGCTGCCTTCGACATACCAGAACAGTTTCTCTGTGCAGCATTTCTGAGTCCAGCAGCCGTTCTCTAGTGCTCTTTTGTAGAATTATCATGTAGATACATAGAAAAGTTCACATCTTTTAAGACACAAAATTACTGCTAGCCACCACTGTTCTGTATAATCTTCTCTTCTGAAGTCATAAGCTATGAAAACAGACTATGCATGTAGGATCAACACTGTAATGACAGAAGATGCACTGGTTGATTAAGTTGTGCACTAGCACAATTTTTTTCAAGAATTCTTACACAGCTTCAGAAGAGCAAGTGTCCTGACAGCTGGAAATTGCTTGGGTCCCAAAACGAACAGTGTGAGTATCCCAAGGGCGAGGGGGCATGCTCAGACAGGCAAACCACATAAAATACAACACAACAGAGCTTCGTCTGAAACACAAGCTACAGCAAGCAATACTCAATTTATATTTAACACATTAGTGAATGCATTTACAAAGAAAATGCAAAGATACACCTCTACCACCGAATATTTACTGCCAAGGAAGTGCATTTTGCATAAAGTCCATGTTTACCTTAAACACTTATTTCTAGTTTCTGTAAAATCCTTAGCCACTCCAGGTATGTATTCCTCTTCTATTCTCCCAGTTAGTTTTCTGGGATGTCATTCCATGCCAAAAATGGATCAGTCAACATTCAGTATGCATCACCGCATTACCTAGCTTTGCCTTGTTTTACTGTATCAACACCAAGGAAACATACTTGAACAAAGTCACCTGCTAATCTTGTCATTTGTTTGGAAAAACTGACAGTTTTTGAGTACTAACCCCAGCACAAGAGTCTGCCTCTTGCAAAGTATCAGCTGAAATACCATTGCTATAAGTCAAATAAGAAGTTTGGGGGATTCCTCCCATTTTAACGGGTTCTCTCTTACTGAAGAGAAATGCGAGCCTGGTAGGATGACATGTTCCCTTCTTACATACAATTATTTGAATAGTGACAGCACCTGCAGTGCTTAGATGAAGTTTTAAAAAAAGCCCGAAATTTCACTTCAGAAAGCCTGGCAGGGTGAACAGGCCAGTGCTGTCTCATCCCTATCACGGTGCCTTAGATGCACCCACCATGGCCCCCGAGCATGGCACGTTCCCTCACATGGGCTAGCTGAAGGAGGAGGATTATAACTTCCCTGCAGTTCAGTTTTCTAGCCTTTGTGGGTGACATAACCTGGTAGGTGGGAAACCTACTGCCTCCTTCACCTTCTGATTTCTACGATTTGCAACTAGTCAGCCGACAGAAACCAGACCAGAGGAAGGCAAAGCCAGTGCTACTTCTGAAGGTCCCATCCCTGAAGCCCCAGCTGCCTGCTAGCTGCACCTTTCTATTCACCAAAAGCTTTCTAAAAACATCCTATTCAGAGTCACATCACTAGGAACAGCAGAAAGTTGCTTTTTATTTTCAATATGATTGTAATGAATTGTGAGGATAACCTCATTATCTTCCATTTATATTGCAGTTATTATTTGGATGCATTTCCTCCACACATGAACATTAACTACGATCGTATTTGTGTTATGTATCATTCACCTCCTCTTTCTAACCCAAGGACCAGGATGATTGGTATAACCTTCTGCATCAGTAGCTCCCTCCTTCAAAAACTAATTACCTGCATCCACCTAAATTTTCATGTAAGCAGCAATTTCTACAAAATCCTGGAAATGCAACAGAGCCAACTATGCAGCAGTCTTTCGGCATATATTTTTTACACACACACTACAGACACAGAGAAACCTCTACCAAATCTTCATTCAGTAAACAGAACTGCAAGTCTTCTCTGTTCAAACCTTTCAAGAACTTGCCCTCAAAAAACTAATCATAGAATCGTTTAGGTTGGAAAAGAC
>NW_010560949.1:0-4658 GCF_000687285.1 Phaethon lepturus | reverse complement strand
TTGTGACCGGCCACCAGCTGGATTTGACGCCATTCACCACCACTCTCTGGGCTTGCCCACCCAGCCACTTCCTCACCCAGCGAAGAGTAAACCTGTCTAAGCCACAAGCCGCCAGTTTCTCCAGGAGAATGCTGTGGGAGACGCTGTCAAAGGCTTTGCTAAAGTCCAGGTAGACAACATCCACAGCCTTTCCCTCATCCACTAGGCAGGTCACCTGGTCATGGAAGGAGATCAGGTTGGTCAAGCAGTAGGAGAGCAGCAACAGATCTGCCACCCTAAATGTTTCCTCCTTCAAAAGCCTAAGCTGTATATACTAAGGTAGAATGCTTGATTGCATGGTCTATTTCAGTTTGAATTTAGTTTTCTCGGACATGGGAAATCAATACAGTATGTTATAATCCAGATGAGGTTTTGCTGTGTATAATTGCATCTATATTTTCTTATGTTTCCTGTTAATTCAGTTTGAAATTTCTATTATCATGTACTGTAGAATGGATGAAGACTGCCAATAATCACACTGACATTTTTCTTGTTCTAAACTCCATGTTTCCAGATGTAGTTATAGCCTGTATCGCTGTTCCTATGGGTGGGAGTACAGATACTTTCCAAAACAGAAATATTGTGACCAGCCAGCTCCCTACCCAGCCAGCAGAAGACCCCAGTTACGTTTGCCTCTAGCTCTGTAAACATGCCTCTTACTTCTAATAGACCCTGTTGCTTTAGGGTTTAGTAGGGAGATTTGTGAAAATGAGGCCTAATTGTGATGACAGCTTGTGGGATCCAGTGTCATATAATACCAAAAAACTATGCCTAGTTCTGTATTTGTTGAGGAGTGGGAAGGAATTTGGCAGCTGAAGCAGAACTCTGGGAAACCTATGACACTGAAATAATAGATGGGCACTTACTGCACACATAAGGTTGCAATTCTTTCCCCAGGACTTTTTTGATGACAGTCCTCCATTCAGAAATGGCTGTGATCAACCCAGAGAGTAAATTACAAGTGTGTACAGACTCTGTGGGTGACTACTAACCAGCTGTTATCCTGACTAAGAAAGAAGGCTATTTGTCGTCCCTAGGTTGCATCAGCAATTTACAAAAGGGATTTTGTATCTGCGTCATGTGCTTCCAACTCATGCCAGCAGACTGAGCTAGGCTGAATGAAACGGTTACCATATTTACTTATGCCTCAAACCTCAACCATAGCTTACCAACCCCTTTGAAGAGCCAAATTGATGTGTCTAAATGACACAGGTCTGGATGATTTTAGATGATGCAAATATCTGACACTCTAAAACGTTAGCTGACTGCTCATTGGACCCTCCTGAAGTGCTAGTAAATGTTAGCAAAAAGGCTGGAACAGACAACGGAGGATGGTGTCTATCTATCTCAGCCACTCCAGTATGATCTGCCTGCAGGTATGAGCCGCTTCCCATGGCAGAACAAGGGGGAAGGAAGCAGGAAATAGCTTAAAGCTTGTTTTGGGCACAGAAACTAGATCTTTTAAAATTATTACTCTGTTTCATTACATGTGAAAACACTTAAGAATGTACTGACGCCAAAAGGATAGATATTTAAAAATATCTCAGCCTTCTGAAGCAATTTAGGCAAGCAACCATTCTCAAAGGAAAGAGCATTAGCATTCCCACACCATTTAGTTTACTGGTAGCACCAGTTTATGCCACCATAATCCCACCCCAGCCACTTTTGGATGACAGCACTGATTGGGATCTGAAAAACTTCCTGTCACTAAAAGAAATGCCCTCAGCGACAATGGTGTGCAGTAACAGTGGAAGGCAAAGCAATCTCTCCTCCACAAGCTCTTCTAAAGTCCAGCCTGCCCTTTTACATTCCCAAGGGTGACAGAATACTTTAAGGAAGAAAATGGACATCTTTGTTAAAATTTGCCAAAGATCAAGTAGCTTGCGAATATAGCAAACAAACAACAACAGAAACAAAACAAACAAATGAACAAACAAAAGAGGTGTGCGTGTCTGTGCCTGTGTGAGAAAGAGAATCTTTCTGGATGTGACAGAGTACTCTTTACGGAGTATGTGGTTGTTAAGTGCTTAGAGAGCCCTATGAAGAGTACCTCTAAATATCTAAATAGGTAGAATTACATACAGGGATGTTCACCCATCATTGAAATGCTCTTATTGCAGGACTTGCTATGAAAATGGAAGCCCTGCCATCTTAAATGTGCTGGTACTTGTAGCTTGCTGTTAAATAATAATAACAACAATAATAAAAATGTAATTAATAATAATAGAATAGTCTGTACAATTACTAATGAAGGAGATTGCTAATCTCCTGCTGGTTGCAAGAGAGTTCTTTGTCTCTGCTGCCAGAAGCATATTACAACTTATAATTAATTAAGAAGCATGCTGGGTGGGCTGGCAACACAGATTATAAGTAAGGTAATAATAAGAAATAAAGGTTTTGTCAGTGGAAAAGTGACAGAAGATACTGTAAGATACTGCCAGAAATAACTGTCAGACAATTATTACATCTAGATGAGCACGGCAGGTTTTCTAATCAGTGTAGAGCAGTGTGAGTAAAGGTTTTTACCTGATCTCATCAGTATTGACTACAAAATGTCTATGTGTCCTTTCCCCACATCCTCAAATCTTCTCTTCTCCCAGAGGCAATTGCCTGATGGAGAAAATGGAGACTAGTGGTTACAACGGAGGACTTGGAATTTGCTATTGTGAGCTGTGCCACTAAATCATTTCCTGACCTTGGCAAAGTCAATCACTGTAGCTATGCATCATTTTTCATCTGTAATACGGGAACAATCACAATTAACCTCCTAAAAGGGTGGTGATGCTTCAGGAGTAAAGGTTTATAAAGCATGTATTATTCACAAAAGGAAAACATCTTGGTGATGCTGGACATTTATGTCTAAACCACTGGAAACAGGCCTGGGTGGAAACTCAGAGGTAGCACTTGTCCTAACTGTTTTCTGAAAGTATTTGTGTTTGTTATTGCCCAGTGCCTATGAGTCAGAGGGAAGTGCAAAACTTATACCCACAAAATTAATCTGCATTTCTGCTGGCTTGGAAACTTGTTTCATCATCCTGCTCTGACTGCAGGGCTGGGAGCTGTGCAGTGCCCACTGTTCACATTCCCACCCAAAGTGAATGCTTCTGAGCTCATCGAGGAAGAAATAGCAATTAGAGAGAGATGTGAAGTGTGGTTGTAAGCTTAGTCCAGCGCTTCATGAGGAAACAGATTCATCACTGCATTTTGCCCAACTTCTGTTCCAGCTGCCACCTGTGATTGCAGTTTTGGGCTAACTGAACAGACAGGGAGACAGGTTTCTTCTTAGCTGGAATAATTATTTCAGAAATGGATGGAGTCTGGCTTAGATCACATCAGGTTTTGGTGCTTTCTACTCTGTATGCTGCACTTTCTGGAAGACTGGTCTGATCCATGATGAAGAATGAGATTATTTTTACTATAAATGGTACAATACTGTCTGCCTCACCGCTGTCTTCTCAGATATTTTGAGTTCTGTGTCTAAAGTCACTTTTGAAAATCATGCTGTTTCATACGTCTTTAGATAAGTTCCCAAGTTATTGCACATACTTTGTTCACTCCCAGCCAAGGGCAGCCACTCATTGGCAGCATGAGACAGCTTAACATCACAAGTCCTTCTGCCTGTGAGAGGTTTCACCTGTTTTCATCAAGCCCTTGAGGAAGGGATGGGTCCAGCTGCTGAAGAGCAATGCTAGTTCCTAATATTGGTGCCATGCAGGTCACCTATTTACTTTTGTTTGAAATTTGGAGATGCCAAAGAAGTTTGCACCAGCTTATGATTTGGGAATGCATTAATAATTAAATTTGTGCTTCTATACAAACATTATTATTGTTTTTTCCCTTATTTATCCATATTTAGATGTGGCTTTTTTTCTCCCTGTGTACCAAAATTTCTAAATGCTTTATGAATAGATCTATACTTACATAACCACAAATACTGCTTTTGTAAAGGGCAAAAAACAATTGTTTGTTAGCAAATAGAGGCACACCTCCCCAAACAGCAGAAGATTCTTCAAGTAAATGATATTGATAATATCATAGAAGTACATGTTTATTTTAACAAGAAGGTCAAAATGTACATGTACTGGCACAATGCAGCTATTAAAAATTAATTTCACTCAGGCTTAATCAATGATGAGGAAATAAGTAAGACTTTCGTCTTTTTAGCCAGAGAGAAATTGCTACTTTGATCTATAGCTCATTCAATAGGCTGAAATTGTGAATAACTGTGGAACGTGTTGAGAATTAACCTTTTGATCTCAGCTTGAATGTAGTAATTGTAATGAACCCCCCAGATCTAATATTATTATTGATACCACCCCTTGTAGTTGGTGATTAGGTTTGATTGTATTACTTTTATAAAAACCAAAAAGACAATGTGCTGTATTCAAATTACAAATGATCCATTCAGAAAAATTAAATTATATAGAACCTTATAATGTGCTTAGTAGAGAGGTATTAAAACTGTGGTTGAATCACTCTGTAATTGTTTATTGCAAATTTTATAAAGCACTGAGTAAGCACACTCTTATTTTGAAATTGTACAGTGTCTCCGAACTAACTAGCGCTATCAACTGTTTGCCTGCTATGTTTAAGAATCACAGAATCACAGAATCACTAGG
>NW_010560948.1:0-3996 GCF_000687285.1 Phaethon lepturus | reverse complement strand
AGTGATGCACAGCACAATTGGTCACCACTCATTGGCCAATGCCCAGTTAGATCCAGACCTGTGGTGCCTCCCCAGTCAACTCCCCCAGTTTATATACGGAGCATGATGTTGTATGGTATGGAATATTCCTTTGGCCAGCCTGGGTCAGCTGTCCTGGCTGTGTCCCCTCCCAGCTCCCCGTGCACCCCCAGCCTGCTCGCTGGCTGGCCAAAGCATGGAAAACTGCAAAGTCCTTGACTGCTTAGCAACAACTAAAAACATCAGTATGTTATCAACATTTTTTCATCTCAGTTCCAAAACGCAGCCTCATACTAGCTTCTATGAAGAAAATTAACTCTATCCCAGATGAAACCAGAACAATGCCCCATCCCTGGAAACATTCAGGGTCAGGCTGGACGGGGCTCTGAGCAATGTGATCTAGTGTAAGATGTCCCTGCCCATGGTTGGGGTGTTGGACTAGATGATCTTTAAAAGGTCTCTTCCAACCTAAACCATTCTATGAGTCTATGATTCTAGGAATATGATATTCAGAGAACAGACTACACTACATAATGAAGTATATAACTACTGGCTGTATCCTACACATTTGTATGGAAAATGGATGGTTTAGGGATAAAAACAATATTCTTAAAAGCTTAGAAAGAGCGAACTGATTGCCCAAGATGAGATCTCTGATATTTTTCATCTGGGCGTGTGAGTATAACAACTGCAAGGATTTTACTTCGTTAATGTGCTTACTCAATGCTAGTGCTATACCTGCATCTAGTTTTTACTGTGCATGTGCCTATTTTTTCCATATTCCCATAGGACTGCTGAGGACAAACCTAATTTTAAAAAAATTATTATCCTCTAGCTTATGTATTAGCTACAAATTTCTAAGAAAGTGGTCAAGAAGAAAAGGAAAATTGGAGCCTCTGTAATGCTGCCTAGACTTTGTTCATTATGGGAGAAGAAATCTAACTAATATTTCAATCTCCTGTCCTACTGAATCCAATTGTTCTTACTCAGTGTCTTGCTTCTATAATATATGAGATAAGCTAATCTGTTTATCACTACTGGAGGATCATCCTTGCAATAACTCTTACAATGAAAGTCATTTATACGCATAGATGTCTCAGCGTGCCTTCCCAATAACTCCTGGGCTATGGCCAACATATAAATACATAAGCTTCCCTTGCTCTTTTTGACTGTCAACAAAGAAAAATGGCAGCAATGAGCATTTAGAAAGAACTTGTTTTCAAACATGCTATAAGTTCGTGGTCTGAAGGAATCAGTATAAATCTCCTTGCACCCTTTTATATTCACATGGCTATGGTGGGATTTTTTGGTTGTTTATTTCACTTTTTTTTCTTTCTCTGCTGTTAAACCCTTCAATTCCCAGCACGTCCCTGAGTCTCAGGTCAAGCAGGATCCTAAGCTAACATGGAGATGACCTGAATAGATCAGAAAAAGTCACCTGGAGAAAAAGCAGTTATCTTTTTTTTAAAGAAAAAGAAAAATCATAGATATATCTATGTGCACAAAGCTTTACAGTGGCTTTGGTAAACAAAGAATCTAAAGCTCCACATGTGGTCACAAAACTATGTGTTTCAAGAGCAACAGAGACTTGGTGAGACTGCTCACACAATTGGACTGCTGCCACGGATGGATACAAGCTCTTCAGAAAGGATGGGCAAGAGCAGTGAGGATGCAGGTTGCCCACTATGTGAAGGAGCAGCTCAGACACAGGCAGGGAGCTTCTCTACAGCATGGACAACAGTCAGATTGAGAGCTTATAGGTCAGGCTTGGAAAAGAGGCCAGTAATGGCACCATAGTGGTGGGAGTGTGTTACAGACCACCTCATCACAGTATGCAAGTGCACAAGCCTTCTCTAAACAGCTCTGGATCACATGCTCTTGCTCCCACTGGGGACTTCAACCTCTCTGGTATCTGTTGGAAGAGCAACGTGGTGGGATGCAAGCTGTCTAGGAGATTTCTGGAGTGTGTCAAGGATAACTTCTTGATAGAAGTAGTGGATGAGCCAGTCAGGGGTGACACACAGCTGGATTCGCTGCTCACTGCCATGGAAGGACTGACTGGGGATGCAATGATCATTGGCAGGCCTGGCTCTAATTACCATGAGACAGTAGAGACCTGATGGGCTTTGTCCAAGGGGGCTGAGAGAACTGGCCAATGCCACATCCACAGCCACCGTCATCTTTGAAAGTTTCTAGAGATTAGGAGAGGTCCTTGATGCCTGGAGAACAGCAAATGTATTGCAGCTATCTTCAAAACACACCAAAAAGATGATTCAGGGAACAGAAGGACAGTCAGCTTAACTTCAAACCCTGGGAAATTCATAGAGAAAGTCCTCCTGAAGCAAGTCTCCTTGGAAGCCATGTCCAGGCAACTGAAGGAGAAGAAGCTGAGTGAGAACAGTCAGCATGGATTTCCCAGAGGTAAAGCACACCTGATCAAGCTGACTGTCTTCTAGGATAAAATTACTGGATCTGTGGATGAGGAGGAGCAAATGGATGTCATTTACCTCAACTCTAGCAAGGCTTTAATCACTTTCTCCCACAATAGTCTTGTACCCATTGGGAGAAGCAAATGAAACTCTTGAGGGCAGGGCTGTCATCCAGAGAAACCTAGACAGGTTGGAGGAAGGGGCACACAAGAACCTTATGAAATTTTAAAAAAATTGCAAAGTCTAAGTCCTGCCCCTTGAAGGATGAGCTGGAGACCAATGGGTTGGGAAGCAGCTCTGCTGAAAAGGCCTGGCAGGTGACAAGCTGGGTCCTGGGCAGATGACAAGCAAAGAGACCAACAGCCTCCTGGGCTGAATGAACAGGAGCAGAGCCAGAAGATCGAGGGAAGTGATCATGTCCCATCTAGATGGCACTTGCAAATCATATCTTAAATATAGTGTCCAGCTTTGCACACATACACATCCCCAGTACAAGAAAGACATTGATAAAGAAGAAAATTTCGCCATGAAGACAGCAGAGCCCTGGGACAGGCTGTCCAGAGAGGTCGTGTTGTCACTGTCCCTGGAGTTTTTCAAGTCCCAAATGGAAAAAGCTCTGAGAAACCTGGTCTGATGCCATGGTGACCATGCTTTGAGCAGGACGTTGAACTAGAGACTTCCCAAAGTCTTTTCTAAGCTGAATAATTCTGTGATTTGAATGAGATAGAGAGAACTCCAAATGATGCACATCATGCAGACTAAAACACCTGATAACAATGAATTCATGCACATTGTGATGAGCCCTTTTCCTGCTTTTTCCCTGACTGCTCTTCTGCTGGGGAGTTGAATACCTCCTGTAGCCATGAGCCATCCCCAAACAAAAGAAAATGAGAGAGAATCACACCCAGCAACACTAAAGATGTGCTTTACGCTTTTGATCACAATTATACACTCAGGAGCATGTCTTCCATGTTTTGTTGTTGCTGCTGGATTTTTTTAATGCTTTTTTTTTCCACACTCCCTCCTCCTCTACCTCAATTTCAAATCAATCTTTACAACATCTTTCATTTAGCTAAGCAAATTCATTCCACATCTATAGGCTTCTCCCAGAGTCAAGGCATAAGTTGAATAGTAATACGATAGTTATTCAGTAATAAATGCAGTATTTGCCATTATGTCTAAGTCTCGCTGTATATGTATAACGAGTATTTCAATTATGCAGTAACTGGAATTTGAACCTTTTGTGTGTGTATATCGGCACATCAATTTAATGGTCTTTAGCATAGGTGCTTCTGGCTTATGAGCAATACACATATTTGCAAGGGGACAGTTACAGTCACAGTTAAAAGTTACAGCTGGTAGATGAACCATACCTACTCTTGCATTGAAATTCTCAAAACAGACTTTATTAGCAACGTATAGTAGAGGTTGCACAGAATATATCCTTCTCTCCTTTATTTGCATTTCATCAGCATTCCTGAGGCTGACTTAAATCATGTCACACTTATAGCTTCATATAGCAACCCCCGGTACCAGTACAGGCTGGGGG
>NW_010560947.1:6010-22460 GCF_000687285.1 Phaethon lepturus | reverse complement strand
GCTGCCGCCCGGGCCGTGGGGCTTTTCGAACAGGATGTGGCACGGCCCGATGCGTTTAACACCAAGAGCTTAAGAAATTGCCCTATAATGGCCGATTTTCGCTAACTAAGGCATCTGTATCTCTGACGCTTGTGAAAGGAGATTTTGGTATAGCATCTGTGCACTTGAATTCTCCTGAACCCCATGCACAAAATCATAAAACCCGGTAGGTTGCTTTTTCAGTGCGTGCTTACTTTTACTGTCAGCCCATAATTATTTATTTGGAATTAGGCTGCGTTTCGCTTGAAACAGACTGTGTAAGAGTTGAAGCCAGCAGCTCTTGAAGATTCTCACTTTAAGATTATGGTTCAAAAGGTCAAAGCAAGCACATACTGCGTTTGGTATTTCCTCCTCCGCTTCAGCTCTTCCCTGCCTTCTTCCACCCCCCTTACACACCCCCACAAGATTTATGTACAAACAAATCTTAACTGCCAAATATTTCTCAAAGGCTATTACTAAAGTGAATGGAACTAGATTCATGGCCACAGACTGAAGGAGCTTGTCCTAAGGAGTTACATGAAGTGCTTGTTTCAATATAGCCAGCAATGGGACCAGGTCCTAATTGTGAAACTTCTTGGCACACCACTCATCATACCCAGTGCCTGGGTATGCACAGCAGATGCAAAATGCAGCTTTTTTTTTTTTTAATTATAATTTTCCATGTTCTCCATACATTTTGTGATGACAGAGTTCTTTATTACAGGCACAGTAATTTTTATTGTATCTTTGTTGCTTGAAATTAGAGACTCTCATCCATTTCAAAATAACCCAAGTAATTTTTGTCTTCGAGACAACTTAATATATCTGTTGGTTTCAAGGAAGTGATTTGACTGTCTTCCTAGCAGCCAGACTCTTCATATGACACTAAATGAATGAAGTGAAATCTTCAGATGAGCTTGCTGTAGGATGAGATAATATCTGTGGTCTTTGTAGTTCTGTTGCATTCTGCAAAATAATGAAAACAGGAAAGCAATGTTATACAGATCAAAATAGCTTGCAAGGCTTTAGTTTCTTCATTGGTAGGTAGCTAACTGAAGTTTAGATTAGGAATGAGTTAGTGAGCTGCACTTTCAAGCAATTCAACTGCTTTTTTTTTTTAATTTTATTTTAAGGCATGGATTAGATTCAACTACAGGATGGGATCAGAGCATGAGACTGCACCATATTTGTCATGTAGTATAAGACGGTAAAACTTTTGCTATGTTGTCATGAGAGTGTATCATAGAACCTAAATTGGATGTTTAGAAGCAGAATATGTTAAATTGGAGATCACATAATTAGTTTATACCTGTAACATGGAAAAGAAGCTCATCATCGCATTCTACGTTGTGTATTGGCACTTGAGGAGAGATGTCTGAATGAATACTGGGACTGAATTAAACTTTTCCTTAGGGTGGTAATTTTCAATTTATGACTTAAAAATGGGCTGGACAAGGCTAAGCATTTAAGTAGTATAATAGTGAAGTTACTTTATGGGATAAGGTATTTATAGAGAAATATTTAGGGGAAAATATTATATGAGTGACTTGATCATGAACAGATGATTAATTTATAATTCAAACTTCCCTTTGACAGCTTTCTTCTGTTTCTGTAGAATTCAAGATGAAGTAGAACTAATTTAGCTCTTAAGGGAGACTTTGTGTTATTGAATTTTGCAGGATTTGAATATTTCTCGTCAGGTAGCATTACTGACAGCAAACACGACACGCTATCTTTTATATTCTCAAACTACATTTATGGTAAAAGGTGGACATTTCATGGCATGCTGTTACTGAACTTTATTTTTTTAAACTGCACTTGTACAATTATTTTTCAGAAATACTAAGTTAACGTGATTCTGAGGAAGCCAATGTAAAATAATTCCTGCATTGCCTTATAGAGGCAAGTAACACAAGGGAAAAGAAATAACTGTAGGATAGGATTGAATGACTTTAAAGTTAGACTAGGCAACCAGGGCATTAGAGTGGAAAAACTGAGTCCTAACCCTACATGTACCTGTCTCTAAAGCTCTTCACTCGTAGTTTCTTGTGCTTAAAAAAGAGAAGCTATTGATTCATTGTGTACCTTTCAGTATCATAATTTAGTGTTCTGTGTCTTGGTGTAGTTGTGCAAGTGTTAACTGAGATAATAGCTACTCAGGACCTTCGACTACAAAGGTAATTATTAAATACATTGGGGAAAAAAATGTCAGATTCTTTGGGAATTGTATCACCATACAGTGCAAAACCATTTAGTTGTTTTTTGTTTGGGTTTTTTTTGACCACTGTTGGTTTCCATGCTGTTGGGGTGTTTTGTGTGTGTGTTTTCTTGAGAAGCTGTGTTGAGAATGACTACTTCATATCCCCCAAAGACTTACCTAAAACTAAACCTGAAAGAGGAATAGTATGTAAAGGATAAATAGGACAAGTTTTGAGAGAACTAGTATAATGGTAAAAGAAAAGGGAAGGTATAAAAACCCTTAGTAAATTGGTTTTGTTAATTTAAGTTTATTAAGCTGGCTTTTGTTTGTAACATGAATGTCATGAATCAGTTAAAAAAAAAAAAAGCTTCTGCTGTATTTCTTTCTCTGATTATGGGGAATGTTCATGTTGGAAGCAGCAACATGCTGTATCCTGTAGTAAACTATGGAAATCTCAATCTGACAACCAATATCTATTGGTCTTAATGGGGATTCCATTTAAAAAGTCAATTCTCAGTTTTTCTGCGTCTGTACTTTATATGGAGTTCTGTGCTGTGCTAGCTGAGGCAGCTTGATATTCAGCCACCAATGATCAAAGTAGAAAGTTGGTAAATGAGGAATGTAATGTGGTCACAGGGGTTCTGTTCCTAGGAGGCAAGCTTGAGATTTAGAAACACAACCGACAGACTGTGAATAAAACACTCTTAAGAGGAGTAAAGGGCTTAGAACCACAGTGGTTTTAACAGCAACAGAAAGCGTTGTAGATAATTTTTCTCCAGCTAGAGGAGGCAGGTGTTTGACTTGGTTTAAAGATAAATGGTTGCAAGTGCAAGTTTGTGCGTCCCATTTGTACTTTATTGTAATCTTAGTGCTTTGTGGTACAACTGCTGACCATCGTACCCTACATCGAGATTCTTATACCTTGGTCTTATCAGTGGTCAGTCACACAGTGGAATCAGAATGAAAATGTAGAACTGGACATTTACTTGACATTATTTGGGGATTTAAGACTTAGGTTTTAATTTTGATAGTTAAACCAACTTAAACTTTGACAAAATAGCTGATAGATTTACATTTAGTGTCCAGTGCAAATGTAAACATGTGTTTATTCTTGGACTACTAAAAGCAGTATTTACACTTTGTCCTGGTTTCGGCTGGAATAGAATTAATTTTCTTCAGAGCAGCTAGTATGGGGCTGTGTTTTGGATTTGTGCTGAAAACAACGGTGGTAACACAGGAATGTTTTTGTACTGCTGAGCAGTACTTATACACAGTCAAGGCCTTTTCTGCTTCTTGCCCCACCTCACCAGTGAGTAGGCTGGGGGTGCACAAAATGTTGGGAGGAGACACAGCTGGATCAAATGACCCCAACTGACCAAAGGGACATTCCATACCATATGACGTCATGTTCAGCATATAAAGCTGAGGGAAGGAGGAGGAAGGGGTGGACATTTGGAGTGATGGTATTTGTCTTCCCAAGTAACCGTTACGTGTGATGCAGCCCTGCTTCCCTGGAGATGACCACCTGCCTGCTGATGGGAAGTGGTGAATGAATTCCTTCTTTTGCTTTGCTTGCGTGCGTGGCTTTTGCTTTCCCTATTAAACAGTCTTTATCTCAATGCATGAGTTCTCTTACTTTACTCTTCTGATTCTCTTTCTCATCCCACCGTGGGGGGGAGTGAGTGAGTGGCTGCGTGGTGCTTAGTTGCCATCTGGGACTAAACCGTGACACATTTCCTGGCTGCTCAAAAGACTAAATGTGATTTGGTGCTCTGAAGTTTCTTGTTCTAAAAAAGGTGGTAAACGGCAAATTGGAGTAAGAAGTATGAATGGAGGCTGTGCTCTTGATGAGTTTTGCTTGTTTAGACTTGATAATGTTCACAATTTGGCTAAAAGAGGCAGTTTTTGCAAACAGGGTCATGGTGATTTGCAGAAGTTGCCTTCCCTCAGTTAAAAGCTGCTGTCTCAAGTGTGGAGTCAGAAGAAGAAAATACGTATCCAGAATTCAGCCTGCCTCAGTGCAAAGTCCAACAGCTTAATTAGAATTGTGGATAAGAGTGGATTTAAGCAAAGTCTCTGGGATTTGCACTTATATAGCTGATGTAGCCTTCTGCCAATGCCATTGAGGTGGTGGTGGGTCTTGGCAGGAAAGCAGAGTGGATAACTGGGACAGTAATTTCTTAAATTTAGGAAATAGTTTATAATTCTTGACTAGTTTCTAACTTCTTAACTCTGAGTCATATTTTCAAATGGTTCTCGATACCCTGTGTATGTTCTTTGAAATGAGGTTAGCTTTTTTCTTTGTCTTTATCTGTATCTTTAGTACAACCCCTAAATACACTAAAACCATTTGTGTAGATAATGCCATTTTCCTTTTGTTGCTGATTTTTAACAAATCTTTTCAGTATTTGTTCTACTGATAACTGGGTTTTTTGGGGGGAGGTGGGAGAAGAGCTTGTGAGTATGTGTAGCTTTAATTAGTGGTTCACTAAACAATCTTAATCTTAATGGAAAACTACCACATATATGTCACGTACGTACGTTATGCTTTCTTGTAAAGACCTAGGCATCCTACAAATGCTCACTTGAAGCTGAGCTGTGTGAGAATAGTGTTGGGCTTCAAGCATTGTGCTATTAAAAACCTTGGTTTTCGGCATTGATGGAGTATTTGAGGGTTTCAGAGTTCGCTTAAAGGGTTTTCTAAGGCTACCTGATGCTTTATTGGTGTAGAGAAAATGCTAATATTTACAAGTTTCATGACTTGCAAGCTCTTGTGAAACTTCTGCTGCACCATGTCTTTTTTTGTTGTTGTTCATGCTTGTGTATGGTTCTAAAAAAGACCAACACTTACACAATAACAAACTTAAAACTGTTAAATTTTAACTTGAGCCTTTTGGGAGTTTATTACTCCTCAAGGAGCTTTGGTTTTGATGGTAGAGTTCCCCCCCCCCCTTTGTTTCATGATACTAATAATGAGAACAGCTTTTTTTTAACATGCAATGACAATGCCAAAGAAACTGCACTGGCATGTATAAACCTGTTCACAGTATCAGAATATAGGACAATTATGGATAGGTTTTTTTAATTAGTTTGCTGTAACAGCAGTTTGTATCTTGAGAAGGAGGAGGCTTTTCAAGAGCCTGGTTTCATTCTGAATAAGTAGGTAATATCAAATTCCATTTTACTGCAATGCTAAGGAAACAGTTGTATTATTAATAGTCAAGTCATCAAACCACTTAAAGCTTAGTCTATCACAGTCACTAAGTAGAAAATTAACTCAAAACACTTAAGAATGTTATCAAACAAGGATAACATTTGGTTTCTTGTGCAAGTATTATTTAATTAATTCTTTGATGGGGGTTTTGTTTTTGTTTGGACAAAATTTTATTGACTCTTTTAAGTTTCACAAATAGACATTCAAACTGTTGCTGTGGTAAGTATTAAGTACCTACTGTTTATTTAAGTGCTTATGTGCTAGGCATTGGATTCTAACCTAAAGAATTGTATTTTGAGTTGCTCTTATGTCTTCTGAAATGCCTAACAATGAGCAGTTGCACAGACAGTTTTAGAAAACTATAGAGTATGCCTGTGGTGTTAGTGATGCTTGTCAAAAAATGTCTTTGAGGCTTCAGTTTGGGGTTTATTGGTTTTATTTGTTTTTGTAATTTTTTTTAAGGATCACACATTTACCATATAAGCTTGCTGTTTTTCAGTGTAAGCGAAGTTTTATTCTAGAAACAGAAGAGCAAATTTCAGTACAGAGGGCCTTCTATAAAGATCAAAAGTTGAGACTCCTACAGAAAGCATCTTAGTGGATCTCAGTGAATAGAAGTGATAACCTGAAGAAGAGTTACAGCCCTTAGGATATATGCAGAGGGACAGCAGGAGTTCCCTAATGTATGTGTTTTTGTCAATGCAAAAGAAATGTTTTAGCAAAGGGATAAGGGACTGGCATGAGGGAGTCTGAAGTGTCTTTCACTGATAGTGCTAACTCCTGTTGGTTCAGGTGCACGTGAAACTGGCCTTAGCTGAAGGTTGAGTGAGACCTTCCCCAACTTGATGACGTTTGCTACTTCATACTCAAGTTAGCAACAATCCACAAGCAACACGTAATTTCTAGGCATTTAAAACCATCCTGACTTACACAAAAGAAACTTTCAAAGTGAATGATAAAACTTAATTAAGTAACAAAAGTACTAAGGAAGATGACTAGAAACTTGTGAGCCTGTAGGTTGTGGATAGAAATGTTACTGAGCTTGTTTTCTTCATTGCTTATTCTGTCTTTCAGTGCTGGGTAGAGGACGTGGGAGAAACATACTGTAGTATATCAGCAATTACTTAAGAGTGTTTAAAAAGTTTTTTCTTCTCAGGAAAAAAAAAACCCAAATACTCTGCATGTAAAACGGCACATTTTTAAATTAGCAGGTTGTGGTTCATATTGTGAACTAAATAAAATTTTCTGTTTATTCTAGTTGGTTTGGATGCTGCTGGTAAGACAACTATTCTTTATAAACTGAAACTAGGAGAAATTGTCACCACAATTCCCACTATTGGTAAGACAGCCAATTCTCATGTCTTCATTCTTGTTACTCTAAAGTTGTGTTGTACAGGCGGGCTTCTGAAGGGTGTAGGGATTTGCTATCTTTGCTGTTAGTATGAGAATCAAGACAAACATGTCTTTCAGGTACTGCTGTAACAGAACTGTGTCAGACCAAAGATACATCTAGACCAGAATCCTGTGTCTGACAGTGGCCAGTAGCAGATGCTCAGGCGTATAGCAAGCAATTAAGTAGTGGTACTTCCCCCAAACACCATGAACCTCTAGCAGTTTGTGGCTGAAAGATTTGCTGAACCAAAGGCGGTGTACTTGGATTTTATTGATTGATTCCCCCCACTTCAGATAATTTTCTGCTTTCTCTAGCAATTCAATTCTGATAAGCCATTTTATATACATTTGGGAGAAATATAACTTAGGAAGTAAATAACTTGAACATGATTAGAATTACATTTTAACAGAAGCATTAACTATTTCTAACTGTTTGACTCTTCTTTTAGGCTTTAATGTGGAAACAGTAGAATATAAAAACATTTGTTTCACAGTTTGGGATGTTGGTGGTCAAGATAAAATTAGACCTCTTTGGAGGCATTATTTCCAAAACACACAGGTAAGAGTTCTGAGATGGCAATTGTTAAAGATCTGTTTTGTAAAGTCTCATTATACATGGAAAGTTGTCTTCTGTCCATTCCTTTCAGAAAGGCTCCTCACTACTTCCTGCAAGTTCTTAGGGATACCCAGAGTTTATTCTAGTTGAAGCTGGTTTCTTACCCTGAAGGCTTCAAGTCTAGTCATGAGGGCCTGGCAAGGATGAAGTCCTTTAGGATCTACCAGTGTTCTGTAATGTGCCAGAGCAGCTGGTTTGTTTTTGAGGAACTCTTCAGCTTTGCTGTATCTGTGCTTTGATCTGTTTGAACTGGTATTGGCTTATGTTAATTGTCTAAACACCCTTCTATGTATGCTTTTTTCTAGTCAGACTTAAAATAATACAGATTTTACTGTACTATATCAGTGTATTTAGAATGCTGAATATCTAAAAATACCATAAAAGATCTTGTTACCAATTGATTAGAAATTGTCTGCTTCATGTTGATGTGTCATTTCTGGTGACATAAATGTGATTCTTTTGGTTCACAGGTAGTAAGGTAAGTTGCTTATTAGGGAACTTCAGGAGTGTTTTGGTTTTTTGTTGGGGTTTTTTTTTCCCCTGTTTTGAATATAGATTTTTTTTCCAAGAAACTTCTGTGCAGCATAATGCATGTGATTGGTCAGAAAAATGGAGAAGTCTGGATTGACGAAAAGGAGCTAGCAAAGTACTGTTGTGAATAGAGTAATATTTAATTTCAGTTCCTTATTCAACCCTGTTACTAAATACCTTTAAAAGATGCTTCTGTTTTCTTAGAGAGTGATAAAAACGTGATGTTTTCAGACTGAAATTTTAAGAGTAAATAGTGTCTAAGGAGGACACTTGAATAACAGAGATGCTGTTGGAAATACTGTTTGGTAAAAACTTTTTTTTTAAAAAACAAATTCAGACCTTTCAGGGTGTGGGGTGTTTAGTGAAACATGAAATGGTGAAGCACTTGTGACTCTCTTGCTGCAATGAGAAAAGGGATGGGGGGAAGAGTTAGCTTTGAAAACTTCGCTGGTGTCTTCCCCCTCCAAACTAATGAATCCCACACTAATCTATAAACTGACATTTGTGGTGTTTAACTTTTTTTATTTAGAAGGCCTAGCTTTATTTTGCAGTTGAAACTTACTATGTACTTGTTCAGACAGACATGTTGCGTTTTTTTAAACAGTTTTCTGTCATATTTGCTTACCTAAGAGAGGGAACAGTCACAATATTCAATATGGGGGTTTTGTGTTTTTAAAATAGTACTGCATATTTACACTGGCTTTTCAAAAGTGCTTAATTTCTTACAGGGTCTCATTTTCGTGGTAGACAGCAATGACAGAGAAAGAATCCAGGAAGCAGCAGAAGAGCTGCAGAAAATGGTAAATATCGATGACCTTCTGAAATACGGTTGTTATAGTTTGTCATATTTTTAGATGTGTGTCAGCTTCCCTAAGAGATTTAGGATTTTAAAATTTTAGGGAGTTTGTACAGTGCATATTGTATTCATCTGGTAATTCTGGGTCACATAGTGTACTGAGTTGTAACTACAATACTAAAAAGTAGGAACCTTTCTTTCCTTCGTAAAACCTCAGTAGAAATGCAGCAAATGAAGAAAGAATTTTGGCAAAACAGATTGGTGCTAAGAATTTTACAGCAAGTTGCTGGTAAATTTAAACTGCCTAGTGAAAGAATATTTCCGTACTGTTGAGTACTAGTTAAATTTCGCTTGGTACCTGCTAGTGACTTCAGGAGCAAGAATGAAAATGTTTATAATCCTTAAATCAGTATTTAGGTTTCTTTAGTGCTAGTTGAAGTAATTTAAGTACTTAACTGAGCTAATTTAATAACATGACCATTTTTTCTGCTAGCTTCAGGAGGATGAGCTGCGAGATGCAGTGCTGCTTCTGTTTGCAAACAAACAAGATCTGCCAAATGCCATGGCAATCAGTGAAATGACAGATAAACTAGGTCTTCAGTCTCTGCGTAACAGAACTGTAAGTGCTAAACTTCTTGGTTGCTGATCTCCTGTCTGCCTTTATTATGTATCATAAACATAATCTCCATTTAAAGGAAGAGGAAGTTTTCACCTCTTTCTGTAGAAAGATGCACATACCTGCTATTAAGCTCTGTAGTGCATAGTTTAAGGTCCTTGTTCAAAATCAGTGATTTAGAAGTGTAATCCCAGAAGTGTGCAACTGTTGCAGGTGTTTCATCTCTCACCTTTTCCTAGAAAAATAGAAACATTCCCGTCTGTCCGTGGAATATAGCTGTCAAACATGTTTGGCAACGTATGTGGTGGGCTTTCCTGTTTTCCCAATACTTGCTATTCTAGGGGAGAAAATGCATTCTGCATTCTCACCACTACAAAGATGGGAGGCAATTAAGTATCTCCTGAATGGTTAGATTCCATCTGCACAAGCCTTTGAGACATAGGGTTGCCTTATATAAACCATCTATCCTTCTGTAATAGTCTATTGCTTAATGTCTGTATGTTGATACACTAAGATAGTATCCATAGAAGATGTTTTAGAGTTCTGTTAATTTAGATAATTCCATGTCCATTTTCTGAAGAACAGTCTTTCAAAAACAAGAAGGTAGTTTTCAGCATATAAACCAAATGCGAGTTCTGTATTTGTTTCTTGATGCACTAAATGGTGTTCTAGTATTTGGTAGTCCAAATACTGAATTTTTGGATAATGTCTGAATCCCATCCACTTTAGATAAGCTTTTCAAAACTTAGAAAAATACCATCTCTTCAATATTATGAACATAACTCTCTACTTATGGCACAAAACAGTGTTTAAAGAACACTATTTGAGTGTGTATCTGAGTGTCACATGTTGTGGTAACTTAACTAGCATTTTGTCAGTGTTTAAATTTAATCTTTGTGTTCTGCATTAACAGTGGTATGTCCAGGCTACCTGTGCTACGCAAGGAACTGGTCTGTATGAGGGACTTGACTGGCTGTCAAATGAACTATCAAAACGCTAACTCAAACTGGATGACTCTTTCACCAGGGACATGTTTGATATAAGTGGTCTAGGCTTGTTACAACAAAATTAGTTTGCATCTTGGTTATTACAGTATCTGGAACTGATATTTGGGCAGGATATTACAGCGTTTCAACTTACTTTGTTGCCAATTACTGTTTACCGAGCTACATGTTGCAAAGGTAGCAATATGCTTGGGTAAAGATTTCCTTAACTTGGAAAAAGTGTATCTTCTGATTTTACTCCCCTTGTTAGCCTAAATGCCTGAATATAGTTATTGTGACATCTTTAAGATCTGTTTTGAATACTCTTTTGAGCCCAAATAAATTAATGTGTTTTTTTAATTTTTTTTCCTCCCTGCTACTTTTAGTTTACTGATGCCCTGTTTCATTCCTCAGACAGTCTGCTGATTTAAAAATGTAGCATTCCGTATGTATTTATTTCTCTCCCTTGCCAAAAAGAATTCCTAATACTGCTTGTTCCAGCCAAGGAAATGCTCTAAAACACTATACAAATCTACTGCACTGAGGAACATTTTATTAATCCTTGGGTTCTGTCAGCCCAACTTGCCTTTGTGTGAATTGGATTTGATGGGTAGAATAGTTCTGTGCTGGTTGCGAAGAGCTCATGTTGAGGTTGTTTTTAATATTCAGCAGATTGTCTTCCTTTATATTGTATCTTTTTGGGTTTTTATGTTGCATGTTGCTTTTTGGTATCAGCCTGACTATTTTTGCCCAGTGTATAATAGTTCTGCTGAAGTTTTACTGTTTGTTGGTGAACATATCTTCATAAAGAAATTTTGGAAAATTCATCAAACTCAATGGATTAGTTTCTTCATAACCCACTTGGAATTATTCCTAATAAAATGATAAAATGTATAGTTCTGTGTATGCTCTTCTTGATTCCTGAAATAGTTGAACTGCAAGTTACCATTTACTGTTTTTTCCATATACTGAGCTTTCCTGCAACTTGAATGTGAACATCAGTCTTGCTTTTCAATTTGTTTGAAGCTATGTAGAGCGGGACATGGAAGGTGGGCAACAAAGTTGATTACAGTGCAGTAGAGTAGCTGTCATCAAGACTTATATAATTCTGTGTCTTTTGAAGTTGTAAATCTAAAATTCCTTTTAAGATGTCCAGATATGAAAATACTAAGAGTTACAAAAATTGTAATAAAACAAATACTAACTGCCTGAAAAGCATGCATGTCTGTTTCATAGTTGTACCTACCTCTAAAAACCAACATGGGTTCTAGCAGGTGAATCACAAATTCTGTTGCGATGTTACATTAATGGTGATAGTCACCCCAAAAAATCAGCTCTGTGCAACGGCCACTGTCTGCTTTCATATTTCTGCCCCCTTATACCTCTGTAGTTCAAAAGGCTTAAATTAATATGCTTTTTGAGGCTGCTGCTAATGGGTATTTTAAAATTTATTTTTCTGTTGCCTGTCTGCTGTATGGATGGAAATATGACTCAATCCTCCAACTGAAATATTCTGTTTTATTAATTGTATGTTTGTAGGAACCCAAAGCATGATATCATTGCAGTTTTAGGCTAAGCTCCTCTCTTATTTTTAGCCCAGGTCTTGTTACCCTTGCTACAAGAAACCCCAGTGACAAGGTCTGGTAAACTCAAGCTAGTTTAGGTTAAGAGCAACTTCCAAGGCGGTTTCTGTTGTAACTGGGGTTTAATTTTCTAGGAAGTAGCATTACTGTCAGCACAACTAACCAGAGAAAATTCCAGAGCTTTTGAGTACAGTCATTAACTGTCTTCAATATGTAACAGAAACCCAGGAGACGGTGTGAGTAGGGTTTTGCTTGCACCTTTTGATGAATTGCTGATTACGTATTAACCAAATTTGATTACCCATGCATTGGATCAGTAGCTGTTAATATGCATATTTCTAGCAGTGCCATTCCTTGAAATAATCGTTAAAAGGGGCACCTTGTTCTGAAGAGGTGGCTCGTCTGTAATGTGGATTGCATTGGTAGTCCCAATAGGTTAAAATGAAACACTGCTTGTGACAAATTAAATGCCATTTCCTCTTCCAAGGAGGAAGTTACAGTTGGACTTTAAATAAAAAAGCCGGTACTTAAAAACAAATTAGGCCTATTACCTTCAAGGAAAGGTTCTGTTTGGTAGAGGTGAAGATTTCATTGGTTAAACTCTTTCACATGCTTTTAAGTAATTAAATACTCAGGCTTAGGTGAGCTCTGCTTAGCCACTACATTTTTGAGTTACAGCATGTGTATGTGTCATATTTCAAATTCTGCCATAAAATGAGTAATTTCAGTGAAGTCAGAAAGTAGTAAAGATCTTGAGCCCCATTTAACAGCGATGGGATCTGAATGAGGGGTTAAAGCTACAGCTTACTCTGAAGTGTAGTAAGACTAAGTCAATAAAATTCTTGGGTGTAATTCAGCAGTCACTGTAGTGTTAATCAGAGCATAGAGAGGAACTGAAGCAAGTCCTTCAATCTTCCTGTAAATAGGTTGAGATCACACTTGATGTCTGTTACTAAAATGATACTTGCCTCTGAGTACTCTAAGGTTGTAATCTTAGAAGCAAGTTCTCTGTTAAGCAGTTTATTCATTGTAATACTGAGCTGTGGAAGGGACAAGATACTTGATGGGCTGTGGAAGAATGTCACAATTGACAGAAGTAAATAAACTTTCTCTCGGGTTGTTATATTCTCACCAACTGTTCTCAATTCTCTAAATATTTTCAAGGTATGCTCTAGATTTTGTGTTCTTAATTCTAAGCAGCAGTCCCTGGGGTTGGTACATGTGCTTAGAAAGCTGCCTTGTCTTCAGATAACACAATATGAAGTAGTTTGTTATGCATATTCTTACTGGCTATTGCTATGAGCTGAAATCCAGGTGGCTTGCTTTTTGCTTTGGAGTTAATGCTATGTTTGTAGCTACTGCTTGCCCATCAGTGCAAGAGGAAACAGTCCTGATGAGGTGTTTTTTTTATTATGTTGCTAAAGATAAGATATCTCTTAGTATCAGCATGACATAGTATTGAAATCCGTATCATATTCCATTAATATGGCTATGTGTCAGTAAATTCATTAGCTGTGGTGGTGACCCTTTCTTAGACTAAAAGGAGATGAAACACTTCACCACTGGCTCTTCTCCCTTTTTGGATTACAGAAAATCAGAGGATAAATTCTACATCCTCTTCATTAGTTAGTGATAATTTGTATGCTAGTCTTAAACACAGTACAATTCTTTGATAAAGGCACTGACTGTCACTTAAGACACTGTGGATAGGTAAAAATACTTCTATTGCTTTTTGGCATTCTTTAAAATAGTTATTTTCTGGCTAAAGCAATTATAATAGCGACCTATGTATGTTTTATATTAGTAACAATGTATAACAGAGCCCTGCTCTCGAGAGGCAGATTAAATTCCCATGAAGATCCAATTTTGTCGTGTCTGTTAAGAGTGTAGCTATACTAACTTTGTGATTTCCCTGTCAGAAGTCAAAGACCAGAACTGAGCTCTTGTTCCAGAAGTTCAAAATCTTGGACAGGCACAAGACTCCTAAAAATTTGTTCCTCATTCTACTGTAATGACAGGAAATCCTGAGTACCAGTAGCTGAAATTTTTCATTGTGTAGCATCAACTTCTATATTCAAATAATGGGTAAGTTCTACTGCACTGGGGAGTCAGTCTAGTAATATTTGTATTCAAGAGTTTTTATTTCAGTGTATCAGATGGCCAGCTTAACTATAGAGAGCAAAACACTGAAGAATGAGTGGTTTTTTTCTTTTATTTGCTTATGCTGACACAATTTGTTCCTTGTATTTTTCAGTACATGCATGACTGGCTTTTGGTTTTTTCCAGTGCTAGGAGTATAGTTCTGTGTGAATATTCAGATTACATACAGACCTGAGCAAAAGGCTTGTTTTGTTTCTCACCTGTAACTAACCTGATCACTCAATCCTACAATGTAGATGGTAGTGAACATTTGTTGTTTGTCTTTGGTTTTGTTTGGTTTTGGTTTTTTTTTAAGGCTTCATGAACAACATAATCTAGAAGTTGTTCTGCAGCTATTCTGTAAATAATCTGTAGACTTTAGTTCATCTGTTTGCAAGCAGAACAAAAATTGGTTCTAAATGCATCAGGAATTAGCAACGAATGCTGTTAAGGGTTGTACTTGCTTGGTTTATTCTCAGTGTTTTCAACATACACCAGTAAAACTATGTACTGGAGGCAATGGAATGCTACAAGGGCACTTAGAGCAATGGCCTGGCTTGTGTAAAAAGTGGGTTAGGGTTTTGCCAGTAATAACAATTCAGAGCACATTGCTCATCTGAGTAATCTTTACATTAAAGTCTGGGCAAAGGCAATCTGAGTCTAATATAATGAAACTTTGCACATCACCTTGTCCCAGTCTATCTTTCCCACCCTTGTCAAGAGTGGTATTTTCAGGGGGCTTGAGTAAGAAATTACATTCGATATGCTGCTCTTGGATCCATGAATAAAGCTTGGCTACCGAATGTGGTGTGCATTGGGCAGAAAAATTTTTTAAAGCATCAGGTTCTATTAAGGGATCTGATGCAAATTCTAGGAAAACTGAAATGTTTCAGGCCCTTCCTCTTACTGAGTGGGAGTTGAAAGTCTTGGAACTTCTTTTTTGGATGCTAGGAATATGAGAAATGAGGCAACTACACAATTAATTTGAGGTGTTGAAACATCTGACTCTTTAGCATGTTGGATATTTTTCCCCTTCTTTTGCACCAGTTTTTCCTTCTTTTCTTTCTCCTCTCAATCATACTTTTCATTATTGTTTGCTTTATCATGGTACATAAATGCATTTTACTGAAGGCTTGAATTAGTCCCTTCAAAATAGCAGTGATACAAGAAATACTGATGTCTAACAAAGTACTAACTGTCACAGATAGCTAAGGCCCCTTTGTCTGGTATGGACAAGGTCAGGGAAAAAAATAATACAGATTCCAAGTTGTCAGACCAGTCTGAAGGGTCTGGCAGAACCTGATTGTTTTTTGTACATATCAAATACGCAGGTAAACTGCATCTCACAATAACCAGAACAACCCAAAAACTCGCCAAGTGTCATTACCTCCAGAAGGCCAGTCTTTCAGTGCTCTTAGTTCTAGTATTGTTCTTGTGAGTGGGAATTTTGTCCACAGCAGGAGCCAGTGTGGAAGAAGAAACTCCTCCCTCCTGAGACAAGAGCTAGTCAGAGCAGATGCTGGAGCAATGCTGTCTCTCCAGTGTGCTGTGTCAGACATGGCAAAGTTGATTAGAAAGCGAAGTGAGATGTTGCTTTTACCCTTTTTTTCCTTAATGGCTGGTTAGGGAAAGGAAGGTAGCACAAAAACCCAAACACGCCCCAACCCCAAAAAACCCAACCCCCAAACACATTTGAAAAGATGTGAAGATAATCTTGCCTAGTTTTTTGATGTGAAGGATATGGAGCATTCCAGTTGCTGGCAGAGGAACACAGGTGAGTTTAAGTTTATGAAATAAAATGGAGATAACAGGGCTTCTACAAATCTGGGTTCTAGAGTTGATTTAGACGGGAAGAATTAATTGCTGGGAAGGTGCACGTGTAGGGGCAGCTAAAACGGGAGCTAAATCACCTTATGAGGAGTAGGAAGCACTGTGTGTTACCTCACATAGTTGTATGTGTAGCTTGGGAGCATGGGGATATGGGCCAAAAGCATACCTGAGGGTTGCTTTCACAAAAAAAAAAAAAAAATCAATTCTTTTGAATTGTGACTTTTTCCTAACCTACACCCTAGTGCTGCACTCTGGCTCCCGACGGGGCTGCCTGGTTCCTGCCACGTTGCTGCCATTGGCAGGCGCCTGCGCTGCTGCCTTTTACTAATTAAACCAGGGATACGTGGACTGGAGAAACTCCAGCACCGACTCATGGGGCTGAATTTCCTCCCGAGGAATTGCAAAGGTTTATCGGCCATGTGCAAGGGCCGTCTGATGTTACTGGGCCGGTTCCAGGGCCGTGCGTTTCCCTTGCCGTTGAAGGGAAGGGAAGGCTCCTCGGGGCCTGCGAGGAGGCGGAGGCGGCAGCCCG
>NW_010560947.1:0-5979 GCF_000687285.1 Phaethon lepturus | reverse complement strand
GGGGGGGCCCCCTGCCGTTGCTCGGAAGGGAGGGGGAATGCCAGGCAAGTCTGTGCTCTGAGCAGCTCCGTCTTCTGGTATTGTGGAGAAGTTACACATTTTTAATGTTTCGGGTTTTGAAAATAAGATGAAGTAACCCAGCTGTAATGGATAGGTACTAAAAAGGAGAAAAGGAATGTTTTTTAAAGTTATAAGGGGAGCTCAAGGAGCCTATGTAAGTAATGTGATTTCACTTCCGAACTTAACAACTGCAATCTTACTACTCTTAAGTGGCGGAGCCTGAGACATTTCTCTTGCCAGCCTACAAGCCTGCATTACTCAGTGGAGTTTGGTTTTTTGGGGTGGTTTTGCCTCAGATTTTTCGGGGCTGGCAAATTGCAGAAGGCCTCTGACTTGGCTGTAATATAGTCATTTTCAGTGGTTTTCCAAAGCGTCAGATTTTCTTCTTGAACAGACCTTCCAATTAATTTTTCTGCCCTTTAAGATGCCATATACTTGCAAATATTAAATCTTCAGGTGCAACTTTTCCCTCGCTTACTAAATTAGTAAATATTCTTTGTCCAGATACGAGGTTTACAGCTTCCATTCTGTTTGCAAGATTTTCTCATCTTGAGAAAATATTCTTGAGGAGATATACTTGAAGTTTAGCTATGAATCACTGATACTTTTATTATCAACTTTGTGAGAGTACAGACATCACCTTCAATTCATACAAGATTGAATTACACTTTTTAATTAGACTTAACAGAGAACAGTAACTAGTCAAGCACTCACCCAAAGTATTTAGGGTCCAATTTTACAGGGTGAATGCTGTCCATCACTGTTGCAATGTTCTAACATCCTTCATTGCCACTTTCATTGCCACATTCCCTGTTTTGCTAGCATTTTTTTATCTGAAGGCCCTCAGCTACCCTTTGGCTTAGCTAAAATGCTAACTTAGCAAAGATTGAAAACTAAAGGTTTACATACAAGCCTGCCGAAGCCCATTACAATAAATCAGCGCTCTTTCCATGAGGATATGTGTTATATTTTATGGCAGATATGCTTAAGCAGGTAAATGCCTTGTTCCAGGCCTTGATCATACCTCCCAGCCTGTATCTTGCTCTTTGGGCACAGGAGGCTTTATAGTGAAGCAGCTCAGGATATTAATGGCCCACTAAAATGATAATACAGTCAAGAAAAGGCCCTGTATTTTTAGCTGGATCACCTCCCTATTTTAGCTTTGTGTGGCATAGGCAGGAACATGTAGCCAGAATTCAGAGGTAGTAGAGCAGGGTAAGAGGAAGATGGAAGGATAACTGCTCATGTTGCTGAAAAAGGCAACTTGCAAAGGACATTTGCATGAGATCTTTAGTAATATAGGTATCTACAAACCTGCCTCTTAGTGCAATAGTTCTTTCCCATTTACTTGTGTTTTTATATGCAACATTGGTGACAAAATTCTGGACAGTTCATGAGATTTGTCTTCTCACATCATGTTCAGTCATGTTTTGAGGTTTAGGGGCCTGCATCTTTTTAGGCTTGTATGACCTCCAAGGCTAAACCTGCCGCTTGGCTTTACTAGTGCAGTTGTTTATCAGCATCAACTTGTTAGATGCTTAGACACTACAGTAACAAAAAACAGTAGTAATTTTATTGGAAACAACATCGAAAAGGATGAAGAGTTGAGGTTTACAAGCTTCTGCAATGCACCACCTTCACAGTTTAGCAGGCACTACAGCCAGACATGACCCACGACCCTCAGCAATATGCTACTTGAAAGCAACTGCCTATTTTTAGTAGTATATAAACAGTTCAGTGAATCCCAGCTATAACCTACAGTCCACCAGCATGCAGTGGAGGCGAGTACTTGTGCAAGCATAGGGTACACAGATTTTATCAACTTGGGTAGACTTGTTTTGCCACAAAAGACACCAGTAAGTAGAGGAAAAAAAAAATCCATTGACAACAGTGACAGACAACTGAAAAGGTAACTTTACTAGGTGAAAGAGGGGGATCTAGTGAAGTTTTGAAATGCTGTTTGTTTCATATGGACTAATGATGCAGGGAAAGAAGTTTGTTAAATTATTCAAACCCCTCCAACACATTCAGTGAAGGTACAGACAAAATACGTTTCCCCACATCCAAATTATCTCCTACAAAATGGGGAAGACTAAACTATTGCTAGAAGGAAAAAATGCAGGTAATAACACTATTAAAAATTTGGGTCTCCTCTGTATGCAGTAGAGGAACAAAACAGAACAATTGTGATAAAAGTTTGCAAGTCACTTGCGTTTCTTTTTAGAGATTTAGGCACAGATACCTAACTATTCTTTATCTCCCCCTACGTGAAAACAGATTATATTGTTTAAAAGCTCCCTCCCATCCAGAGTTGGCTGTCCTAAACTTTGGTATTTCTTTTATTGCCAACAAATATAAACAAAAGGAACAGATGTTCAAAGTAGGTGCTACCTATATATGTTGTCCAATTTTACCGGGTGCTAAAGTTACCCTCATTACCCTTATTAAGTGGGCAAGCAAAACGCTTCCCAATCAATGATAACCTTGAATTTAACATGGTTGATTGTTGACAGAAAGTCTATTCACTGATAATTTGCAGAAGGTAGTAGGTACAAGTACTTTGTTCACTCCACTTACCAAAAAATTGTGACACAGTAATGGTAAATGAACAAGACAATTTCTGAACTTAGTTTTAAAAAATTGTCTTGTCATGACAGTAATTACAATGAGGTTAAATCAGCTAAATCCATTTGTTTTCAGGTTCTGTGTTTGGTCCTGAATTAAGCAGGGTTCAGTTTGTACAATGCCTTACAAATCAGATTAAATTTGTATTTTTTTAACAAAATAGTTCTTAATCCTTTAAAAAGACCAATAAAAAGGTATGTGATAATCCAATTTTCAAAATCCCCTGTCTTAAATATGTTTTTCGTATTGGGAAATAAAAATGGAAGGGAAAAGTTGTCCTGCATATATTCTGAACTGTGTGATAATGTTCAGTAGAACTATTAAACACATGAACTTTTCAGTAATTGTTCTGACTTTCCTTCTAGTAGCATACAAGCCAGGATGTAACCTCAGTAACCAGCAGTAAATTAAATTTCTTGTTTGAAAACCCCCAAAAACACCACGCAAGAGCTGATCTATTTCCACTTTAAGTCACATATTAGTGCTATATGATCAGAAGGATGTGAAACACTTGGCAAAGCCTGGTGTGTTGTTATTTCTTCATGACTTGGCAATGGAATGACCTGTTCAACCTCCAGAGCATTTTTGTCAATGAAAATGTAGTCCAGGCATCCATGAAACCCACCAACATAGTTTGTATAAGCAGGTTCTCCGCAAGCACTTAGCAGTTTGAAAGGGTGGTTTAGAGGCATGTTGCACCTTTCTTCTTCACCATTTGAGACCCAGTCTTCATGATCTTCAGCGATGCCACCACTGCTAATAAAACTGTAAGTTCCAGACGATGGTGTACTATTAAAATCCCCACAGAATATGATTGGTATGCTAGGATACAAATCACACGCTATGTGCTTGATGTGAGACAAGGCTACAGCAATTTGGATGAGACGGATGTTCCCACCTAAGAATATAAAAAACACATTACTTTAAATACTTCACCGTAGCATAAGAAGAATTTTCCAAGTTGCTCACGCAAGCATATATCATGTATAGCTCTGAAACAGTAGTCTCACTTTGTTTTCTGTGCACTGCATTTTACAAAAGTTTTCATAAATAAAGAAGCCTTTGAAGTTTGTAACTATGAAAGTTTTACAGAGGCAAGAGGCAGACAATGTTTAAATGAAAACTTGCACATAGAAGAACTCTGAACCTTAAACACCCATTTCATGGCAAGCATCCTAATAATGTTCCTGAAAGGTACAGAACCAAAATAAAACTAATTTAAAGGAGAAGAATCTCTTTTAAAAGCTTCTATAGCCCAATTTGTTTGCCCTTCTGCCAATACCCCAATAGAACTCCTTCAGGTACAATAGGAGTGGGAAGCCATAAGCACAAAGCTATCTATATTTTACGGTCTACTCTTGTGGATGAATTGTGTGTAACATCACTTGCTTTGCTTTCAGCTGTATTCTACTGACTTGCAGGCAGACTAGAACAATCTTACTCTAAGGAAAATAAACAAACAGACCGACCTAGAAGCCTGGCTCGATTCATCTGGATAAGCAGCAAGGCAGGAAACCCTCAGTTACAGAAGAAAAGGCTATAGCTGGCAAAGAATGGGGGGAAAATCTATTCTCCCTAGGAAGGGCAAAACCTTAACAAACCCAGTTATCTTACACACAGGAACACGACAAAATTACCTTTTGGGTGCCAGTATAGGTGGGTATTAGCTACGCAAATCTTCCTGGAAGGGTCAGCTGTAGACTGAAGAACTGCAACCTTCAAGAGGAAAAGCAATCTTTGGTAAGTCTTGATTAGAGAGGTTATGTATTTTTAAAAATGCAATAGTTAGCTTATGCCTTTATGGTCCAGTTCAAAGAATGTGATGCTTATAACTAATGAACAGTCCAGCTCCTAAGTTGAGACCATCCATCTTCTATGTAAGGTCTGGGTATCAGCCAATATATTACCACTACATCCAGGTATTTGACAAACGTTCTTTTGTCTGTGTCTGGTCTGGACATATTTTTTCCTTCCAATCCATTCCATATTTTTTCGTAAGATCTTGCTAATGCTGTACCATTCTTAACTACTTGTATTTTCTGTTCTCCCACCTCAGCAACAGAATTGGAGATCTATCTCTGGTTTTAGCCAGCAAACTGTAGTGTTGCATAGCTGTTAAACTGAACATAAATTTAGAGAAGATTTCAGTTTTATCAAGGAACACTTGTTAGTCCCACTCAGTCCATGAGTAGGAAACTTTTACCAATGAGTGTTTCTGAAATTCCTCACACAGACCTAGGCCTTACACGTTTGTACTTACATGATAGCTCTGCTGGCAGACCCACTGGCATCAACAAGCCCACAAACCTGTCCAACCTTATTTCTCTCCCTAATGTCACTTCGTAAAGTGGCATTATTAAAGGGAGACAAATTAACTTAATCACATACTTACAACATTTCAGATACATATTCTGGCATATGAGAGTAAATAGTGAAAAACTTGGCAGACAATACCACCATCAATACCTCGCCCAGAATCTCAACAGCTGTCTTCATCTTAAAACAAAATAATTTTGCCTTTTTTACCAAATTTTGGTAATTCCATAGATCAGTTCAGTAAGTCGGAATATGTTGTTCTTGTTCCTAAGTTGGTCTTCTGCTCTATTCATTACCCAGGCTAACGAAGAATATACCACTGCTCTGTTTCAGACTGTTAACCCCTCGCCTCCCTCTCCTGTGGTTTGATGCTCAACACACCTAGCTTGGCTGCACCTGCCTGGAGACAGTGGGAGGAGGAAAGGGGAAAGAGGAAGAACGCATGTAAAAGCTGGTACCTGCAGCACAGATGACCTCTGCAGCACCTTCTCCTGCACCACGGGGTACTGAGCCAGTTTGTCACACAACTCCTTGTGCAATGGGTCTGAGAGCAGGGCCTCGCTGAAAGCTATATCGTGCTGGCTGAGAAGGCTGAACTTGTCCCTGCGGTAGAAAGTGGCCAGGCCTTCGTGCTGCTTCTCCTTGATCTTGAAGAGCCCTTCAAGTCCAAAAGCATCTAAGGCTGGAGCCAAGCTGTCCACGAAGACTGACTTATCCACTTCTTGCAAGCAGATGAGGTCGGCACTGTAGCCCGCCAGCTCCTTCTTGAGCAGGTTCTGCCGGTAGTCGAGCTCCAGGGCATACGGGGCGCAGTAGGGGTAGAGCACGGTGCGGGAGAACTCCGTCTGGGCGTAGGTGTCGGCCAAGATGTTGTAGGAGACGGCGCGAACGGCGCCCTGGCCGCAGACCTTCTTGGTGTAGAAGTGCCGGGCGTCGAAGGTGCAGGCGCCGGGGCCGGCCTCGACGGGGCCGCTGCTC
>NW_010560946.1:5925-48460 GCF_000687285.1 Phaethon lepturus | reverse complement strand
GTGCTTTCCTATTCCTTTCAGCATTCTTCCCATTCTTTCAGATACATTCAATGTATGTTCTTTCATATACATTCCTGTTCTTTCACATATGACACAGGGAGAATTTGCTCTTCCCTAGTGGAGCACAGGTGATTCTTCCCCGTGAGATGCTGCCCCAGCTCCTCTGTCATCAAAGCATGATTTGGATGTTGAGATAACTGGCACAGGAAGGGTTCCCAACTTTGCAGCCATGACAACACTGCGTGACACCTGCGCATTCAGGAAGGGAGGTGGAGGTGGTAGGAATGAGCATCATGCTTTCTTACGTCCCATAGAAAAGGCATCTCTCCTTTCTAAAAACAGAGTAACTTTCAGTCTAAATGCTCTCTGGGCTTTGCAAGGCTTGTTTCATTGCGTTTAATGGGGCTCTGGGAAAGCGCAACATGCTCTCTGCAAGAGATGTTGGGTAACTGGGTATCTATCTGTGGTGTTTTCTGCACACGCTGACCAGAATTTTTGAGGGTCCCCTGGTCATCACTGTAATACAGAATGGTGAAATGAGAAGACTGAGACAACTTTCAACCATGCAGTGTTTCAAAGCAGTCCCGTAGAATATGGTGCCCTCCATGGTCTGTAGGATTTGACAGGCATGGCACTGGCAGGGCAGAGAGACAGGCAGAAATTGCGTTATTTTGCTTTATCCAAGGTAGGAGATGTGAGATGGCATAGCAGAAGTTCTCAGATCTGAATTTTACCGGAACTGCCAGTGGTCAAAGAGGCTAAGACTCCTTTGTTTGACAACGTACCACTCACGTGAGAGAGGGAGGAGTTACGGAGGTATTATCTAACACTTCAAATTAGTATTGCTGTCCTCAGTGTCCCCTCCCTCACCAGAGTCAGGTAGCATTAGGTCTGTAGCATCAAGGTGGTAGGTGCACAGTGTTGCAAGGTGAGCTTTACAGCACCTGAGCACCATCAGGCAATGAGAGAAACTCACCCTCTTGTGTGTGCATGACCCACAAAGGTCTGTTAGCTCTCTGTTCTTACTGAAAATAGTGGGCACCTAGCCCTTAAATCTCCATGGGGAATGGAAAGCCTTGTTGCTTAAAAGCTAGATAGTTCTTGTGAACGATCCGTCACATGGATGTGAGGCGACTGCCGGCTCACCTACCCCGGTGAATACTCAAGGGACAGCCTAAAAAAGTCTTTACCAGCACTTCCATTCTTCAGGCTGGCTACCGGCGCAGCACCAGGGTGTGCTGCCCCTTCCTAAAAGCCCTCACTGTGCCATTGCCAGACCTTGACTAATGCAAATGGACTCTTGGCTGAGGACTCGTGCCATCAGCAACCTTTTCTAGCCACTCGTTAACCAATATTAGTATTTGCTGTCATCCCCAGCATAGCACGTCTGCAAGTACCAAAGAGTTTTGCCAAATTTCAAGTGCTGAGCACAGAGGTGTTGCAGAGCCTGAGGAGCTGTCGCAAGGGCACGCATTCACGGCACACTGTCCCCATGTGCACGCTGGGACCTGGTGCCCAGAAGATACTTCAGCTGCACTTGCAGCTCTGGTACGTGTTGGAGACCAAGTCACAGCACAGCACGGAAGGATGCAGCAACATGCAACATACTGTTCAGAGAATTTGACTGTTTGGGGTTGTTTCTTTTTGTGTTGATCCAGTTAAGTCACTGCCATTCAGAACTGGATGTCTGGGTTTTAGAAGCCACCACGAGAAAATTTTTTAATAACACAGGAAAGCACAAACAGCCAAGTAATCTATCAGAAAGTGAAGAAGGGAAATGTTTCTGTAAAGAAGAATGTATAGAAGACAAGGTTTTCTAATTGGGTGGGGAAAAAAAATTAGTGCTGTTTGTCCCTTCTAAGAATCCATGGAAAAAGTGAATAAATTATTATTTGCAGCTCCTTTTATTATTCTGTGCAGCTGCAGGAAAAGGCTGTATAATTTATGTGCATTCTTGGACTAAAATGTGTGGTCTGGTGACTAGACATGGTAAGAGGGCAAGCATTCCTCTCACTCCACAGGATTTCAAAGATTCTGAAATGTCCTTTCAAAAATAAAAAATAAATACTTTATCCAAAAAGTAAAAGCTCATCTTTCCTTTTAATAAGACAAAATATTTTAATTTAAAAAAATTATTTATTTCTGATTACTATTTGAATAGACATTGTGACAATATGAAGTGCAAACATGGCTTGTGGAATAGCTTAAAAGTAAAAATGCTAATTTTTAATTTCTACAGTGGTGCCCACTTGAGTCATACTGTGTGGCCATTATTATCTGTCCATTGTCGGTCCATCTTCTAAGATGGTCACGTAGCTAATTTCCCTGCTGTGCAAGTACCGTATGATGAAACACAGAAGTGAGTTTGTGGGCTGCATGTCACCCGCAGGCCAGTTTGTTTTGCAGGTCTGCTCTAGCAGGTCTCCCCTAAGGGGACACAGACTCTAAAACGGACCATGAAAGTACCAGAATATCTGCTCAATGGGATCCATCAGGCCTGGTGAAAAAATGGCCAGCCAGGAATGATGGTTCAGTATGGCATAGAAACCCCATAATGTCCAGTGTTTTGTATGCTGGTGACACTGTGGGTTGGAAACTGTCCCTTTCTAATGCAGTTTTGCTTTCCTGTTAGACAGGAGCTGACAGCTTTTAAGGAAGCATGTCAGGCAAGTTAGAGAATCCAATCTTTTATGAATCCCCAGACCATAATGAAGATAAAATTTGTTTAGTAGTTATTTTTTAATAGGATTAGACTGGAACAGCAATGGAGGAAAACTCAGTTGTTTTAAATCTTCTGTATTTGTTTAAAAATAGCAAACATGCCATTTTATGGTATCCAGGGGAGCAATGTATGCAAATATACTCAGAGGATCTCATCTTCATTTTGGCTAGCCAGAACCTGTGTGGCATATGCCCTAAGCACCCCTGCTGCCAGGGCCGTTGGCATGCATGGTGTACAACTGTGGTTGCTAGCTCGTTTCAGAAGGCTTCTGCGAGAAACCAGGAGCAGGCACCTATTAGCTCACCTGCTCTTATTTTCTCATCATCACTTGGGTTGGTTGAATACACTGGCCGAACACTTAAAAGGCACAGTGATGGGGGGAAAGCGCGAAACCCGTACAACTCCCCTTTTGTACACTGGAAAGCCGTGTCATGGTAGTGGTACATATGTGTGCTGTAAAGGAAAATCCAGTATTTCTTAGACACTGATTGAAGATCAGATACTCTGTGCTCAGTCTGCACTGTAGAATGAGTTCAATTAAAAAAAAAGATTAGAAAAACGTAATGCAGGCTTTTAAGATCTTTGAACCAAAATGGAGAAGTTTCTTATACAAAAGTGGTGGGGCCAGCAGTGTGCTTGGCTGAGCACAAAGAGGCATTAAGATTGGATTAAAGTCAGCATTTTCAAGAATACCTTATGTATTAGTCCTGTTACGCAAATGCAACTAAAGCGTGTAGGAGCAGAGGCATATAGTCAGATGCTCTGTACCCAGCTGCAGCCCCGAGGAGGTGACAACAGCCATATACTGGACCACGTTTTGGTGGAGGCTCCACAGTTGGTGGAGCAGAAAACATCTTTCCTCCATTTAAACCAATGTGGTTGACTTTGCACTGAAGCAGATGCCTCAGAGCAGAAACATAACTGCAGAGCAGTGTAGGTTCTTGCAAGAAGGCAGTTAGAAGCAGTTGGAATCTCCTGCAGCAATGAAGTCTTTTGGAAAGCAGGTATATGCCTGTGCTTTCATTTGCACTGAGACATAGGTCCTAAGTGGCCATTGCCTTGGAAGATGAGAACTGAGGTCTCCGGGCCTATGAGTCCTGTGAAAAATATATCTGGAATGTTCTGCATTTATTGCATGAAACTTGATGAAAATCTCTAACAAATGTACCTTAAAAATGGGGTTTTTTAATAGATAACATTTGTTCCTAGATAAGAAATTAAAAAGATACAACAGGCATGACATGCTTGATAATTATAAAGGGAAGAAGTATTTTCTTTCATTGCTCTGGGGATGCTATCAGTATCTCTGTGTATAAAGTGAAGTTCAAATGATTGCTAGAAGATTTGTGCATCCACCATCCCTCTTCATGAGTACCTTTACCCAGCGTGAAGTGAAGACTACCCCAAATAACAAAACTTAGGAAGACAAAAGGAAGTGGGCAGATTCAAGCGTTAGTTTGACTGGGAACATCTGGAAAACAGAAGACAATGTTCCACAGACTTGTCTTTTGATCGATTGCTGGAAGTTATTTTATTTGCAAAGTGGAACCAGTGGAGGAAGCTTGATACCAAAGATGAAAAAATACCCTGTCTTTGCAGTAGCTTCACTGGTTTGTTGCCATTTTTAAGACCTGGGGCTTAGGCTGAGTAGCAAAAAGAGCTTTGTGGTTATTATTATTTATTGGGAAATGTGTTTCATGCACAGGTAGGTGTTAGACAGCTTCTTTGCGTGATATCACTGTAAAAACTGTTGGTTTTGTCAGCCTACAGGGTAGTTCAAGCCTTTGTGCTTCCACATGACTGTCCCTAATGCCACAATCTATCTTGTCCATACATTCCCCTCATATAGAAACCTCCAGCTCTTGTGCCAGTTAAATTCCTAGCCACAGAGAAGTTTAGTTAAAGGAATCTCATGATATGTTTTCATTTGTGAAGCAACTGAAAATAAATGGTTTTACAATTATTCAAGAATCAATTAATTTTGTTTAATAAGTGTGTTTTCAGGGAAGTCTCCAAGCCTGCCTGTAGTGGAAATCACAAGGTCTACCTGCAAAGCTTTGTTGTCACATGTTGTGCTGCACACGCCACAATAGCGGTGTGAAAGGCACAGAGGAAGAAGCCTTCATCTTTTTAAGTATGGAACTGACTAAGACATGCGTAACTTCCTCCTGTTGGAAGATAAACCACGTATTTCCCTAGTGAGCTTGGTGGGGCATGGAGATGGCTCTTCCGCCTTTGGAAATGATCAGAAAGCAACTGTTTATCTTTGGAGTCAAACACGAGCTTCCCTTGTCGCTACAAAGCTCTGGGTGAGATTTTGTGTTTGTCGTGCCTCCAGCACATGCCCAGTGATCCCGGAGTCGTGTCTCCCTCCGGGCCCTCCCAGCAGAGGTGGCAGTGGCCCAGTGGCCTTAAGGAAACCCCCGGTTGATCTTAATGCGGGGAATGAATGTTCCTTGGAATAAACAGTTTGCAAAAGGAGGCTGCTAATAGTGAAACCTCAAAGGCTCTTGCACAACTTCAGAAGGAGGAAGCTGGTGCTTTTGACTTTTCCCAGCTTTGAGTCTTCTGGGAGGAATGCAACAAAGGAGCTGTTGACGTCCACGCTCAGAGTGGCTCGTGATATACTCCTGGTGGGAGAAAAATTAACGTTCTTGGGTTTCATAGCTGCACTTCTTGAAATTTTTTATAGCTGGTAGAATTTGTCTTATGTGAGCCCAGTTAGAGAGACTACTGTATCACATCAGGAGCAGTGCTAAAGGCTGAATAGCTCGAAGGAGGAGCCTCCAGACTTCATCCTGATGCAAAAGTTTAAAATCCTCTGCTGCTTCTGTTGCAGGAGGGATGATTTTCTCAGGAGTCATTTCTATTCAGTAAATATCACCGTTTCTCATCTGTCATCTCAGACACCAAAACACATGCTGAGGAAGCTTGCTTTCGGGTTTGGTGCCACTGCGATTTATAGACCACGGCTCCATTTTGAGCAGCAGCTAGACACCTATCTCAGGGAGGCCGGAGGGACTCGGGGAAATGCGCAAGAGCTTGCTTAAGTGGGGCAGAGGAACAGCGGGGTCCTTGTTGTTAAAAGCTTTTGAACACATAATCACCACATCTTATCCCGGCAAATTCTGATTATAATTATAGGAAGGAGGAAATGACAAACAGAGGCACTGACATGAATGTGTGGGCCAAGAAAAGAGAATGAGCAAGAGGGGCGAGGATGAAAGCGGTGTGCAGCCATGCAATTATTCATCAAGGGGGAAGGGAAGGAGGCGGAAATGAAAAAAAAAAAAGCAGAGAGCCAGGATTTGCCGTCATGAGCTTAAGGAAATGACAGGAAGACCAGGCTCAAGCCTGCTGAAGTCAAGGGGAGCCTTTCCATTAGTCCCATCTTGCTTTACAGCAGGCTTTAATGTCCTCACCTTTGCTTCCAAATCCCTGCCCGAAATGCTTCTGGTCAGTCCTCGAAATCAGGTTTTGGGGTGTTCCTTCAGGCCTTTCCCTTTACATCCCATGAAAGCAAAGCAGCGGTCTGCCTGCCTGCCATCTCCGCGTGACGGCCTGTCTCGGGACGCACAAGGCCGTGAGGAGCTAATGGGGTTTTTATTATCATTTTTACGGGCACCAGAGAAAAGGGCCATTCAGTCCATCCAGTCTGTTGTACCATCCTGATGGTAACGAAAGCATTACTGCATTTCCCCAGTACCTTCTAGGGGACTACAGTGCAGCTGTAAACCAGCTGTGCTTCGTTCGCACTCGGAAACAGAGCCCTTTTGTCTGCTTCAACTGTTATTTACCATCTTTTCTTTCACCCTTCCTTCCTTCTCTTTCTCCCCCTGCTTTTGGCTCTTCACAGGCAAAGCGGTCGCTGAAAGACAGGTTCGCACTTTGGAATGTGCCATTCACCGGCACTTAGCATCTATGCTGTGAGTATTAAACGTAAGGCAGCTTTCCCTGTTTCTCATACTACGGGAGGTGAAGACCCTGAGCGGGCACAAAAGGGTGGCATGGTCCTGCCCTGGCTGCAATTTCATTGGAAAGAATGGATTTCTCCCAGAGCTTCAAGCATTTGGCAGAGGCCCTGATCTGTCGACGCACTGAAGTGAGTTTGCCAGTCAGCTGTGACTGCTCCGCAGACTTTTTAAATGATTTAAAATCATTTCCACCAGCCACCTAGAGGTGCTGTGTCGATCACTGAAGAGAGATGACCCAGTTCTAGCATCTCCAGGGTATCTCCAGTGTTGCGGGGGCAGGGGGGGGAATCCACATTTTCCATTTTCCTTAGATCAAGGACAAAGCTGAGTCAGACCACAAGCACCTTTTCTAAGGCAAGGTACTGAAATGAAAGTGTAGAGCCTGATTCTTCAAACACTAGTGAAAAGGTTTGCTGTGAGCATCTCCGTCAACACCATTTGGAGCATGGGTAGCAACAGGCTGCTTCTCACTTCAGTCCAGCATGATTTTCCCCACATCCAATGTCATCTTTGCTTACAAAAAAACCTGCAGGGTTTGATGCAAGTACTAATATAGCAAGAGCAGGTGGACCATATCTAATGCATGGATCAAAAGATAGCGACATACTACTTTCATTTATTCCCTGTTCCCCTAACCCAATTCATAGGGATTTGCATCCATCAGGACAGCAGAATTAATCCATTTCTTAAATGACTTTACAAATACAGCGTTATGGCCACAAATCCCAAAAGAGATTTGGAGCAGTCCAAATCCCTGGTGTGCAGCTATGGTAAACAATGAAATATTTTGCAGTGGTTTAGGTCACTTTTCTTCTGGCGTCTGCAATTTTGGCAGAGATGGAAGTAGTGTCACAGGCTGGCAAGGGGCTGCTGTTTTGAGTGTTTTTTTAAGAGCCAAAGTTTTTTTTCTTGGCCAAACAAATGCTGGGCTGGCAGTGATATTTTGGATGCTAGTGCCATCCAGTGGCCCATAAAGAATGCCATAGGGTACTTCAGTGTCCCCACAAAACACTAATGAATTGCATTTTCATCCAAAGTAAGGCCATGCTGAAAATACATGATCAAAAAAGTTAAAGCCTTGAATTTTTGAGGGGTCTCTTTTTTATTACTACCGTAAGCACTATGAGCACAGGGCCATTTGCAAAAAGGGGTTCAGTCCTTGGCTGTGTTTAGTTCCAGGTCAGTGCTCTCTGAACAAAGGTCAGTACTCAGAAGTCGGCATGGCTGTCTTGTGTTGCAGACTGTTAGTCATTTTTCTCAGCATTTAAACCAGATTATCAGGGAGTAATTCTGCTCATATGAAAAAGGAAAAAAAGCTGATACTGCAGTTTGTTATAGGTGGACAGTAATTACGCAGTTTAGCAAAAGGACTTCTCTGGTAGCTTCTAGATATGTATTGAGGAGCACATACACATGCATCCACATGTCAGAAGGAATGAGGCAAAGTTTATTGGGCCAGCTGACACGACTGAAAAAAAACCCAGACCACGTAAGGAAAAAGGAGGTAGTAAACTTCAGGCTACATATGAACAATTGCTCCAAGTTACATTACTTAGACAAATACCAAAAAAGGAATTGCAGTGGAAGTAAAGGAATTATAGTGTGGGCCATTGAGAAAATTGACAGGTGGTGTGAAATTTGCCACGTCTTGGTCATTTCTTCATTTGCTATTCTTGCATGTTCTTCTTCAAGGGCGATGCGTGTTTGGGAATTTTTCTTCTGTTAGTAAGTTTTATGAGGGTAGGGGGTTGTCTGAAGACTAGAAGGAGAGGTAGGTTCAGGACAAATAGTATTTTGAGATGTCAGCCATAAAATAGATGCTTGTAATCTAAGTGTATTTGCAGTCTTTTTTGTCTATACAGAAGGTTTTGCTCTTGAAAGTGCTTTTATATCCCCCATCTTACCGTTTCCAAAACTTGAAGGACCTAAACACAAAGGACTTAACACAAAATAGGCATTAGTTATGCTGAGCAGAGCAGGACCATGATTTTTTGCGTCTGGAAGTTTTGAATCAGTCTTTTGAGATTGCTGCTGAAAATTGCAGCTCACAAAATGCCTTCCAGGAGGAATGTGAGCTGCATGATCTATAAACTACCCGGCTCTGACCATCGCTCGCTACAGGAAAACAAGCAGCCATCTTCCAGTAAAGTACAGACCTGAGGCATAAACCCTGGCAGTGGGATTAAAGTGTGGATACGCACAGCCTCGGCACCTAGCCCAATCCCTTGATTGCCTCACACAAACAGAATAAATTGTTGGTAACAAACAGAAAACATGCATTGCAGAGAACTTTACACTGCACTGGCTTGGATGTGATGATTCTTGTGACATTAATATGAATAGCCTGATTCACTATTTGTGTCCCTGCCTAGAAGATGGTATCTTTATCAAAACATATTTCCAGTTCTCAGAAGAGTGCTAAAAATAGTAGAAGTGCTAAACCAACAGCAGGAAGCAGATTCTGTGGATCATCATTTTACACTCCAACCTAGTTAATTACATTGGCTCATAAAGAATAATAATGTGGAGAGGGACTTGGAAGAAATTACGTTTGTTGCTTTTATGCATGTATTATATTTGTTAAGGATGAAACTCAATCTTATCTGCAAGGAACAGTGTAAGCATTTTGCAGCTCCAAAGGCAGACCAGAAAAGAAATCATGGTTCCAGGAGTGAGAATTTCTTTGAAGTTTCCTATTTTAGGAGCTCAGATGCTCCCACTGATTCTTCTTTAGAGCTCAAATTCTCTGCACCTTTGACACCTCAAGGTATTTCCCTCCAACCGTGCTGCTGTGTGATGAAAAGAGGTCAGCACGGTTCCCAGCAGCTCTTCGCAGCTTGTGCAACTTCCCAAGGCATGAATAGCTTGTGCAAAAAAGTACAGACCCCTCAAGTGCTCTCCCTTCCCTTCAGTGTCGTGACAGATTGGCAAGGTATCATCTAGAGCTACGTGACCAGTCATGCTATGGGGTATACTGCTGCTCCAGGGGAGTGACATGGGGTACCAGCCACTCTGCCAGCATAATCTGTAATTCATGCCTGGAGGACCGCAGCAAAGGAGCCATTAATAACAAAGTGTTGTGTTGCATTGCTCTGGATTCTCCCTTGGCTTTCTGCCAATGAAGTAGAAGCTCCTGAAGAAAAGGGGTAGGCTATGGGGAGCAAACTATACATTCTGTGGGCGGCAACCAAGATCCTGTTGTGTTCCAGCTGCCTGTAACTCTTCTGCATTGTTGCTATAGTGAAATGACTGAGTATGTGCTTTGCAGAGTTATGCTAAATAATCACCTTGACTTCACAAGCAAGGATGATGAGAACCATGTTTAACATGTTCTGGAGGAAGAGATCATACAAGGGTGTATGTGTGGTTGTGTAGGATTGCTTGAACCCACAGAAATGTTCTAGAAGAGGTCTTGCTCTTTTCAGTAGTGTTGCTGAGCTAATGCTTACCACAGTACAGAGCAGAGCAGATCTTGGGCCTGAAGGCACCTGATGGAAGAGCAGTGCTTTCCTAACCCTTGGCTGAAAATCTTCCCTCTACTATGTGTGCCTTCTATTCTGTAGTTCGTATTTTTTTTCCTTCTTTCCACAAAAGTGCTCTGTTCCATAGTGGTCAATGGTGGTTTTGAGTGCTTTTGCTCACCACAAGAGTGAGCAGGAAGAGGTTTATTTAAGTCACTGTTTGTTTCCCAGGAGCAGAAGCACGAGCCAGATTTTGTGTAGAGTTATCTCCAGAAGGAGCTCCTAGATATTGTAATGCTTACAGCTCTTCTACCAACCACCTGACAAAAAGTAAACTCAAAACTCTTGTTTTCTCCAGGCTCCCCTTTCAGGTGATGTTTAGTAACTAGCCTAAATTACAAATTGCATTTTGCCCTGCATAACAGTACTCAGGGGAATGTGATAATTAAGGTTTTGTTTTCACTAGCAAAAACTAGATGGAAGAAGGTTTGAGTTTGCGTTTTCTGGAGGGTGGCAACGGGTCAGGTCTTTTTCTTCCCACCAAGTCCAGACCGAGAAAGTGTGGACACCTGCAGATGAAACGCTTTCTCCCCTAGTGGAATCCAGCAATTTTACCATAAATATTGAACGACTTCATGATATTAGTGATTGTTACCAGCACACCGCATCCTCCATCCATGCTCATGGGATTCCATTTGGTAAGCTGTTGTAGGCTGTCTGCTGTCAAAAAGGGGACGCAGGTCTCCTTTTCCCCATCCCTGGCAACAGGGAGTTTTGTACATTTGATTTTCAGTGGACTGTGGGGAGCACAGATAGAGTGGCTTGAACTGATCAGTAGCACCTCGCCTTCAGGCTGCATCATTCCGCTCGCAGAGCAACCTGCTCAGCAGTGAACTCATCGTCTTCACGCTGGAGCACTTCTGTAAATCGGTCCTTGCTTGAGTGGAGGGATACCTAGGAAACTCCCAGCATTTCAGAGACAAAAGGTTGCAATTCAGTAGTGTCACTACTAGCAGTCTTGCCATGATCTGATTTTGGTGGCGGTGTGCATGCTCTGTCAAGCGAAACTCAGCTTGCTCTAAGAGCTTAGTCCTGTGTCGTCTTTTCTTTGTGGCATGTAGCTAGTCTTACAGCTTGTTGTTTTTAACATTTTAGTTGCTGTGACTGTAGTCGACAGATGGGGAAAATCTCTTATTTCTAGGGGCTGCACAGAGGGATAATTTTGCAAGCAAGCTGACCCTTGTCAAAAGTGGATTGCAGATTATTTCAGTGGTACAGGAGGCAGATGCTTGCCAGATCAGTGATGTAGTCTATAAAGTTTATTCTGGTGCACTGGAAGAGCATGCACTGCAGATGTGCAAACAGTGACCTCATTCTGTTCATATTGAAGACAATGGGTGAAGCCATTTGTAAATCCCAGTGATAATATACTTAAAAGTACTACTGTTTTCTTTAACAGTTATACTATTACTTAGAGCTTGATAGGGTGTCAGTGTCCTTCAACAGAAAAAAGCTTGATTCATATAAAGAAGTTATAAATCCTGAGCAGGTCTTTGTGGCAAATCACTTCTCCCTGCTTTTATGAGCCACCACCTCAGGAATCTTTTCCCCTGACAGTTAGAAAACATCCTGATTTCATCAGTGTCCATCTATAGCACTGCTGAATATGTTTAGGGTTTAATGGCAAACACTATTAGCTCTTCTCTGAGCTTCCACTGTACTTGTACTCACATACTGAGATGTGACACGAGGAAAAGCTCAGGTACTTGAGCTTTTCAGAAACTTGCTTGTTTCTTCCTGGAGGAACACAATGCTACGTCTCTGCACAATACCTGTCCAAGGATCTGAGCCACAAAAATTCACAAAATGCCACATTTTGATCCATCTAGGGTCAGAATTTGGGAATCCATTTATTTTGCACAGAACTCCTTTGCACAGTGGTTAGGTCTGGCTGTGAGATCGTTGCTGTCATAACATAACAACTCCAGGCAGGAACTAGTACCTCTTTATGTTAGATTTTGTGCAAATATAGAACAGAGAGACCATCTCTGCCACGAGAGGCTTGCAGACTAAATAAAGTTTCCATCTGGCAGCGGAGCAATTGGAAGCCCAAGCAAGATAGCATGGATAATGCTGTCTCTGCTATGGATTTAGAGATCCAAAGAGGCCACCAAAGAAACAGTAGTGAGTGGCAGGAGTTGTCGAGGATAGAGGTAGTTTTCTCTTTTTAAGTGACGTTACGAAAAGTGAATCTTTTAACACTCTACACACTGTCTGGAGCCCAAGCCTGATTTGCCAAACTCTGTATGAGCAAAATGTAAAAGATCTTTCTAACCTGACCTTACTGAGGCATCCAGGTCCTCTCCTCATTTGAACTGTCTGGTCCTCTCCTGTGTGGGCACTTGCAGCCAAGTGTGATGCTGACCTGAGCTGTGGGAATTGGCTTTCCTACAGAGCTCAGCAGGTCCTGCCAAAGCAGGAGTAGTGGTCCACTAACATTCAGACATCTATGAAAAACCTCCCTCGGATTCCATCATTGTGGGGGTAACTGAATTACGTATCATACAAGTGCCAATGCCCAGAGAAGGGGGATATTTCATTGCTTCTTCTGTACCTGGAAATAAATTCCCAGCACTCTTCCCAGACCATCCTGTTACCCTTGGAAAAGCAATGAGTCTGTCTTCTCTTAGTGGACCACGAGTGTTCATTTAACATCCACTCCTGCAGGCCCTGCGAAGATACACAAGTTGGTTGTGTGTGGCAGCATGCCCAAACCTGTAATTGTGTCCTGTTTGGGCTCTGCAATGATCCAGCTTTTCAGGTAGCAGCACAGCCATCAAATTGTAATTAGCTCTGTGTGGAAGATGGAAGTAGTTCAGTGGAGAGCCAGCACTCTTGAAAACGTAAAGAGATGAAAAACACTGTGTGTTTCTCAGCAAAACTGGTTTTAGCTTAGTTTGAAACAAATGAAAATATGATTTTTGATTCTCGCCTTGTGTCCCCATTAGGTAGGTGGGGAGTTGTTGTTTGCCCTCTACCTTTCTCCTTTTTCCTTTTCCTCTAGCTGAAAAAAGAGACAATATGAGCACCCTACCAATGTAATAGAGTATCTCTGAGGAGGGTTGCCAGTAACATGCTCAGAAATTACATATCTCTGCTCCGTAAGTTGGTAGAATCAGCTCTGCTAAGGCAAAGACAGCATTGCCTCAGAAGCTGTGAAGCAACCTGGCCACCAAGGGCAAGTCCCATTAAATGTAGTTTATAGAGCAAGGCAGCTTTTTGCTCTCCAAATTTATCACCATGCTGTTAAATGCGGGGAGCATGCACAGTGCCGGTTGATTTACTTTAGCACAAACGTGGAGCAAATACCATGTTGAATTCAGTGACAAAGTGACACTAGAGTACGAGGGGCAGGTGCTTCAATTTACGTGGTGCTTTCCATCTCTCTTGGCCAACATCCTTCAACATCTTTTGCCTTTTGAGCATGATTCTTAAGGTCTTTCCATGTCAAAGGTCAGAGATCTCCCTTGTGGATGTCTTTCAGGCTGAAGAGCAGCTGCTGGGAGAGGCGGTGGGGTAGGCACCTCGGAACCTGCCCCTCTGCTGCGCTACAGCTTCAACAGCATAGCCAGCTTAGGAGCTCAGACCTTCACTTCTGCAGGCTCTTGCAAGAGATCACAGTCTACAAACCATCTAAAATATCATAGCCTGCCCACAAGCTGTATTTTGCATCTTAATCCAGGAGCTGAGTAAAGAGAAATACACATTTAACATAGACCTGAATGAAGACAGGTCCTTCACCAGTGACTCTTAGAGGGATATGCAGAGCAACAGGTTGAAGACAGCAGCAGATGATGACTATTCACTGGCTTTTAGTCACCTGAATCCCTGGAGGTGTCTAAGCTACCCATCTTCAAAAGATAAAGCCTGAAGGACAGGTAATAAACTTCTTGGAGCAGCCACAGAGAAGGATCTGACCTTCTTTGAGGAAGCTCAGGTGTGCAAAATAGTGTGTCCTGTACATCAGGATGGATTAACGATAGGAGGAAGAAAGAATATGACTTTTGGGAGGGGACCCCCCTACGGTTGCATCCTCTCCTTCCATCAGGTTCCTGAAGGGAATTGCTGCAGAGGTGCATTTTCAAGCTAACAGAAGAGCATGATTGACAGAAGTGCCCATGGAAGGAGGGGAGAAGCTGTTTTGAAATCTGAGGTGATAGAATAATAAGACCTCCTTACTGCAGAGGTCTCCAGAAGGCCCAGGCAAAGACAGAGAAATTGCACAGGAGCTGTTAAACAGTACCCACATGGCATCTTGTTGGGGTTCAGAAGAGTCCGTGTTGCTCTGACTGGCAGAGATGGGCTGGAAGATGCAGTAATCAACACACATCTCTGAAGCCTCTTCTGCTGTCTGCACGTTGGGGGTTTTTTGCACACTGTTTGCTGTTTAATAAGCCATTCAAATGGCTGACAGTTTTATAAACCTGTCAGGTGTGTCAGCTCAGTGTGAAACTCACACAAACTGTACAGGCTTTGTTGCTTCAGCCCACCCCACACCACGAGCACTTGTGCAGACAAACCTGCACAAACCACACAGCAGTTGTATTGGGTTGCTGAGATGACCTTGAAGCTGTGAATTCCCAGATACACCTCACAGCAGGGATGCAAATCTCAGAGTAATGCAGGTAATTTTCTGAAGGAGGATGGAACCTTTGACAGCACAGCAGAAATTTACCCGTTTAAAAGTGGATCTGGGTTCTGGAGACAAGCATCAAAGCGGTCAGGTCCATGATGTGTTTTCTTGTGGCACTGCCCTGGCTCTCCCCCATCAGTGCAGCAGGCTGACACTGGGCACGCCGCTGCACCCTGCCCGAAGCCACAGTGGCCTGCAGCCATGAGCACCCTGCCTTGAGGACCTACAGCTAACCCACCCTGGAGAGCCAAGCAGGCATGCCCTGCAGGCTTTGTGTGGTCGCCCGTTCCTCCTTACTGAAGGCAGCGGTGCTGGTGGGAAGCTGCTGTGGGGTCTGTGTTGCCGAGACCAGGGTGGTCTCTGCCTTTGACGGTGCAGGGAGAAGGCTGGCAGATGAATTTGTTACGCAGTCTGTAGTGTAATGTCCCAACTGTTCCTATTCACGAAGAAAGCCTTGGGATGCCTGACCTAAAGGAATGACATAGCAGTAATACCTCCCGCGGACTGCAAAGGTTCAGTGTTGAGGCATGTGATCCTACACCTGTCAGATTAAATAAGTTTTACAGAAGTAAGCTGGTTGGAGATGAAGCCAGTTCTTTCATGTGCTGTGTAGGCAAGTTGCCAAGGCTGAGGCTGGCTAGGATTTTTAGCATACCTAGATCACACACTGAGCATGTTTTTTTGCCAGGCACATTGATGTATCTACCCTCTCAGTCACGATCGCGTTCATCATTTATGGTCTCTGGTCTCTCCTATGGTCTCATGTTGGAGTAATGTGACTCCGCTGATGAACTGGAGAGGAGGCAGGGATGGCATGTCCAGCAGCTGTGCCAGGCTGTGGGACTCAGCGGGGAGTTGCCCCCTTACTGAAGAAGGGCACTGATGCCCTCTCAGAATGTGTGCATCTTCACAAGCTGGAAATGTACACGATCTTCAAGGCTGGTCAAAAAGCAAGAGGAACCCAGCCCCTTAGAGCCTATTCAGAAAGAAAGGAAAGCTTAGCCAGGACAGTGATTTGTGAACTGGTGTATCATCTCTTTAGCACCAGCAGTTTGAAAGGATACTGGCAGCTGGAAGGTGGCAAGTCTCAGGCTCTCGATTGCATCTGCCTGTGCTTGTAGGGAAGTTTCTCTCCCTCTTTCTTCTCAGTGTAAAACAAGGCAGTCTTTCCCTTCCTGAATGTAGAAATTAGGACTCAAAACACACCAGCAACTGCAGCTTACATCAGCAGGTCCCTGAGCATCAGACAATGTGAATATCCTTAGCTCATGACCAACGTTAGACAAAAGCTTAGAGAAAGGGTTTTGAGCTAATAGCTTGATCTTGCGAATGACAAGAAGTGCTTTTCAGCAGCGGAGGAGCCCTGTGCAGTACAGCTGCTAAGCACAGCCCTGCAACACCGGGAGATCCGGCATGTGCTACGGCAGTCAGCACCGACAGCGTCCGTGTCAGCAGGCAAGCCACCATGCTCACGAGCAAAGGGAGGGAGCCTCAGTAGGAACGTTTTGATGTGGGGCACTGAGACTCTGAAATAATTGGCCAATCCAGCCAGAGTGTTAAAGATTAAAACACAAAGACCAGCTCTATGTATCGGTTCATTCATTTGGGTCTTTTCTGTCATTACTTTGAAAATAACCAGCAAAAAGCTGGATGTGATTCAAGTACCAGAATTAGCACCAGTGTTGTGCCTACAAGTCTTGGCCATTGCTCCATGCTGACCAGCCAGATCAGTTTGTTCCCTTTCCACCACAGAAAATCCCATTTCTTCTCCCTGCTCAATATTCTGTGTCTTCAGGAAGTTTAAGTTGCATGAAGTGGGGGTGTCTGTCACAAATGCAATCAAACTGAGTAAAGAGGAAAAAGAAAATCTGCTGAAATCACAGTCTTGGTGATTCCAATCTAAGTTCTCACCAAGAGAAAAATAGCACATAAAGATCTTTACCAGGCACTTGCTTAGGGAGAACCCAGCATAAGGAATCATGGTCTCATCTTGGATGCCTTGACTTAAAAACTTTGTGGTTTATTTTTCATTTCTCAGTGCAAGAGTTAAAAATTCCTTAATGGTTGTCATAAAGTTACAGTCAGCATCTGCTTTGTAGGTCAAGATCAGCATTGTATAGGTATTTCTCTGCACATTCAGCATTTTGCTGCAATCAGAGATGTTTCCCCAAGCTTTATGATGTCCTTTTTGCTTTTTGGCCACATGAAGAAATATCTTAGGAGTGTATGGGGCATTAGGGTAAAAAAGAGACACACACTTTCTTTTTGGAGCTGTGGAAATGTGATTAAATTAAGCCAATACCAACCAAATCCTGTCTTTCTCCTTTTCGCAGCAAGCAGTGAAAGGACGTACATTGAACAGCATGGATTTAAACCAGGGCCAGTTAGTGGCAACATGAGAGCAGGGAGAGTTAATGAACTGGTTTTCTGCAAATAGTCTACTCAGCCTGAAGAAGACTCCATGAATGAAAACTTAGATCAAAGTCTGCTTAACACTCTTTAACAAAAATACATTTTTAAGAAAAATACAGAAAAAAATAGTTGATTAAAAGTAGCTTCTTTCAGAATTTTGCTGATTTTCTACAGAAAATAGAAGAATTTTCAGAATTTGCTCTTATGCAACTTTATCTAGAAAATGCCACCTCTTTTTTAGGAAGGAAAAACAATTTGCTAGATGAAGACACTGAATTTTCCGTCTAGCTCAGGCTGCAGTAGAATAAGGTCAATGCTAGCAAGCTATACACATGATCTTGGAGGTTAGCTGTAGTAGGCACTAGGTAATGAAGTTCATGTATGTCATAAATGCCTGTCATTTATGACTGGTATTAAGGATTATCCAGAATCATGGATAAATCTGTCTATTTCATGATTTATACTAACAATAAATGTTAGTGCTCTGTACAGTCTCCTGAGCATTTTCCAGAAATAACTGATGCCACAGAGAAGGTCACTACAGGACTCAGGTGGTCCTAAGCTCTTACTCATTTTCATTGTTAGTGTAAAGACTTCAAAGTTTTGGAAGAAATGCTACTGTGGAGTTAATAAGGGCTGAGAATTTGGCATTCATAGGACATCTGCTTGATTCACTGTCACATCTCCCAGAAATGATACTCAAACTCCAGTGACCCTGATCACCTCTCAGCATCCATTTAAGAGCTTGATACCACTGGTCAAGTTCTAAATGTATGGGAAAGTGTGGCTTTATTCCTGTCAGCAACCAATGGAAAGCAGCATCTGTGGGTCTCAGCCCATGTTCAGTTTCAGTTCAGACTTGGAAGGAAAGAAGGAAAACTGACTAAACCTTTCCATACTTCAAGGACTTCTTATGGCGGTGACCCAGTCAAAAATGCATGCGGGTTGTGTTAGACCTGCAACACTGCTTCCAGTGACCCAGTAGCATTCAATGAAAGGAGGGAATTTCTCCATGGGATATCAGATGAGCCGTGTTTTCTCCTAAAATAATTGTACTTCACCATCTCAATGAGACATTTTCCTATTGTGTTCCTTTTCAAAAATGCTAATGAGGGAGTTTTTAAAAAGGAAATTCCTTGCTGCATTCATCACTTTCCACTAGGAGCTGTTGCTCTGGGAGCAGTGCCATCCTTTTATTTGTTGTTTGAGATGCATGGTGATTTTAATTAAGTGATCATTGTCTGTGTGCATCGTGGTGGTCGCATTTGGTGACCAGGGAGCTATAATTATAAGCATGCAGGGCAGCTGAAGTTTTTGCTGCAAGCCTTTAGTGGATTGTTGTCTTCAGTGGAGAGGGTCCTTTGTCCTCTTGGATAGCTTTGTCCTGCATAGTCTCAGGTATGACATTGGCAGTGAGCTTGTGGCAGTCATGAAATGTTCACATTCAGGAGCCCTGAGCAGGAGTTAATCCTACAGGGCTCCATGTGGATGAACTCCTCCTTTGGTGTCCCAAACGCAGAGGATGACTATTAAGGTTCTCTTACTTGAACCCCGAGTTGTACGCAGTGCACACGTAGATGCAGAGCTACTCTGTTTGCTTTAGCAGGTCAACACAGGAGAAAACCCTGCTTTGAAATCATGCAAAGGTAGTCTCAGTATTAGATGAAATGGAGAAAATTAATTTTGCGAGTGTATTTTCCCCATCTGAGCAAGAACTGTTCTTCTGCATGCAAGTGACAAAATGAGCAAGAAGGGGGGCTGCAGACCAGAGATGTTTGCTCCTTTACTGGTTGGTTAGAGGGAGCTGTATCTCTTGATCCCTTGCAAACCACCCTGTTCTTGTACTTAAGCAGCTAACTTCTCTTGGCACTCACTACTAGAGAAAAAGGATGCAAGGCTGCAATGAAAGCAGGTGTATTTCTGGCCTGAGGGGATTTTCTTCCTTCACCCTTAGGGTTCCGCTCTTTGCCGGTGATTCTGCCTTCCCCCTAGAAGGAGTCTGTTCTATATATGAGAAAGAAAGCAGTTCCGTAACTTCCAGGCTCTTCTGCTTATCTTACCTCCTCACCAGGGCCAGCCTCTGTGAATTAAGTCTATTCTCTGTCCAAAAACAACATGCCAAGACATTTCTTGCATGCTGTGGCAAGCTATCCATTTAATGGGAATCAACCCTTGTGACACCAATCTCCAGTTTAAACCAGTTTCAGAAGAGAGGAAGTGAAGGGCATACCTGGTAATTAACTGTTCACCTTGTCTCTAGTCTCTTCTTTGTTTCCTGCTACGCATAAAACCGTGGAAAGAGCAAGTGTGAGGAAGAAAGCTAAACCTAGCCCTTATCATTTAGGCAGTTCACCCGCTCACCTCAGGCATTTAACTGCTGCACCTGTGCAACTGGGAACTCCTGTTGTTTCTTTCCTAAATAACCCATCTGCCTGTTGCTTGGAGTGATGGAAATGACCACACCTTTGTCGTAAGATAAGTGGATATATGGAAGACATATGGAAAGCATTGCAGCAGCATCTTGTGCTCCTGCTGACCCTGCATCCCACCTAGAACTTTCCAGCCTGCAGTTTGCTTTGGTCAGGTATGGGGAGAGTCCAGTAAGATGAGCCACCGAAGTCCTAGGTGCTTAGGACATTTGAAATAATGAATCTGTGCTTTAGGTATTAAGCCTCCTGCACAGGGAGACTGTAACAGTGAAAAAGAATGGTAGTTTCTTAGATGTTACATAGGAGCACAGAGTGCATATTCCTTCAGTTCAAAAGCGGGATTCCAGTATATGTCCCTGGCTCATGGTTTAAGTGAAGCAAAGCTTAGCCAGGTGGCCATGGGTTTCAGGGGACTGGGACAGAGACGTCTGGCAAGAAAATGCCTAAGGGAGCAGAGCCAACAGCTTACATCTATGTGTTGTCTATGGTGTAGCTGCAGAGAAAAATGCATCTCAGAACTGGCCTCTGGTTCTGCTGGGAGCAGGGTTGGAAAGGAGCTGCAGGAGGAGTCATTTCCCATAATCTGAAACAACACATATTTCACAGCGCTCCAAACAGGAGACCAGACGCGCCTTGCAATTACAGAGGCTGTGTGGCTACCCATAACAAGAAGATTTTCACCGAACGCAGTCATGCCAGTGCATATGGTGATCTAGTTTGCTACACTTGGCAGGTTGGTGGGCTCCACCTTCTTGTACCGGCAGCAAGTAATGAAAGTGGGCATTGATGGTCCAAAAGGAGCAGGCATCCTGCCACCAACCTTCGAGGCGTGTTTATTCTGCCATAACAGTGTCTCTGCTTCCGTTCTGCATCCTGCGTGTTCTGGTGCTCTGATTTCTATTGTATGCTGTTTACAACAGCAGAAAACATTTAGAAATGTTTTCAAAAAAACAATGAAAACATTTTCAAAACTGCGTTTTGTGAAGTGCAGTACTGGGCTGCATCGTTGCAACTGGTAGGGATAGTTGCTCTCAGGAGAGTTTACCACTCTAAAAAATTAAAAGAATTGACCAGACAGGAATGAAGCAGATGGGGGGAAAAAAAGGGGCGGGGGGGAGAACAATTACCCTCCTGTCTTTCTCAATATTTTCTTTCCTGTGAAACATTATTGCTGAACCACAAAAGAGGAAACAAACTTACATGTTTATTTCACTGCTGAGACCTGTGAAGTCACCACAGTGAAGATGGTCATTTAAACTACCACCCTGAGGAAATTTTCAGATTTCTTGGGATTATGTTAACTGCAGGTTGAAATTGTTAGCAGAACCCAGATGCCTCTTTTCCCCCAGAGTTCTGGGTCCCTGAACTGGCAACAGAAAAATGAGGTGTCAGCAGCTCTTGTGCTTATTTTCTTACGTTTCTTTACTTGCTGCCCTAAAAACCTGTGAGCTTTAAATAAGCAGGGAATAGTATCTGCCTATTGTAATACCTGCCTATAATAATACCTGTCTATAATATGTGCCTATCTGCCAGCTGTGCAGAGTGGAAGAAATAATGTCTCGCTGAAGAAATTCACGTGATTCTTTGAAGACAATTCTTTGTAACTGTTTTCCTTGCTTTGAAGAAGACTATAATTTTCCTCCACCTCTGCCATTTTTGGGTGCATTTGTTTTGTGTTGGCATGACCGGCAGAGCCTCAAGCTTTTTTTTGGCTGGACACTTTTGCTTAGCGTGCAGGATGAAGCCAATGGGAAGCCTCTTCACTGAAACTACCGGTGGTAGCTCCTCCAGTGTCGCCCATCTTGTCAAGGGTGCCAAGATCCCCATCGGGTTTTTTGTTGAGTTGGGGATTTTTCTGTTTTTCCCACCGTGTTCTTCTGGATACCTGCACCATAAGCCTTAGCTTGCTGTCAGATCTGGGCATGTATTTTCCCAGTGAGGTCAATCAAATAGTATTTAGTTTCTGTGCTGCTCTGTGGAGTGCTTTCTGCACGTGTATGAGCTGGCTTTAAACCAAAGAAATCAGGTGCTTCTACCTGTGCAAGGTGAGCAGAGGACTTTACCAATGCTTTACGCTGCCAAGGATTTACACGGCTTTAGAGGTGCATGTTTCCCCACAGACAGTTACGACTCTGCGAGCTGAATAATCTGTTTCACTTCCCACATGGTGCAGGCACATTTCTAAACAAGAAAAAAAGTGATTCTCTAATGGAAAATTGAAATATTCTGTGACTACAATGTCACAGAGAAGCATTTTGGTATGACTTAGTTTTTTTAAGGTCTTATGTTTGCTTTGGGGGTTTTTTTTGTTGGTTTGTGGTTGTTTGGGGGTTTTTTTACTGGAACAGTTTGACAAGTCTGATACTAAACTGTAGGCTATTTTGATCATATGTAACGCATGATTTAGACAAAAAGCCTTGTACCCCTTCTCTGATGAATGACGAATCAGTGGTGTTAGGATGAGTGTGAGAGAAGGACAAGCATAAAAAAAACAAGCAAACACCCTCAAAACCATCTGTAGTTCAGGAAGCTCCTGAACCAGATGCAATTTCAGTTTGTGTAGTAACCCTTACAGTATTCCTTCTCTCTGACTGTCCTCAGGCTCTCCTGGGACCCCCATCACCTTCTGGCACCCACAGCACCCTGAGGCAGGGGTTTCTACAGGAGATGTGTGCCCTGGCTTCAAACCTGCCCCGTCCAGTTTCACTTGATGCCCCTTCTTTTCTTACAGGGAAAGACAGAGTGAGCAGGAGATGCCCACTGGCTGTCTCCATGCCACCCCTCACGATCTTACATTTTGTCCTCCTGACACATCTCTCTCTTCCAAGTGGGTGAGGTCTTATCGATTATCTGATGTATTTGGTTTTTAGCAAGGGAGAGTGGCGCTGGCCACCTTTAATACTAAGCAGCAATCACTTCCTTTCCAAAATCAAGCTTGTTGGAAAAGGAAATACATTTATGGTTACCATGTTGCACAGCTTCCTGTGAATTCCTGAGTACAAATGTCATTTTTCATTGAACAGATTTCAGGGTGTGAGTAACTGCCATATGACCTATGTTCTTTTCTCATCATTTGGGTCAGTAAAAAAATCAAGTACTTTCACATTTTCCTAGTATTTTTTGGTGAAGGGAGGGATATAAGGTTTAAATTTTATTTTACTTGTGAAATCCCAAATATTCAGAGCATCCTAGGTGTACCTTCTAAATGGTATTCCTCTACCATTTTGGAAAGCTAACTGTCCATGATGACTATCTGTATTCTTACAAAAGCAGCACACCTCAGATAGGTAGATGCAAATTTTCTTTTAAGCCTACCACGTTCACAGTAAAGCTGGCTTCAGTGCCTGTTTTCTCCACTTCTTTTCAAACTAGTTTCTATAATCGTTTCACTTCCCAAAAAATAAAAAAAAAAAAAAAAGAAACAACACTTGATGTCCACAGAACACCTTCAAAGAACTGGGGGTGTGCATGTGTGACATCCCAGCCAGCAACTTTCATTACCTCCCTCAAAAGCTGCAGGGACTGTACAAAGTCTGGTCATCTTGTATGTACCCGAGCATCCTCCTGGCTTCTCCCTTCCCCCTACAGCTTGAGCTCTGCGCATCCTTGCCCAGGGGAGGAGATCAGGGATGTTCTTGGGGGTTACTTCTTGAAGGTGATTAGCGTTAACAGCTGGCTGAAGCAGTGATGGATTAATCCCTGCATTATAGGAAAAAAAAAGAGGACATACATTTCACTGAAGCTGTCTGCAGTGAACCTGTTCATTTAAAGTGAGCATTTTATTTTCTTGGTTCTAGGACCGTTAGTAAATTAGCAACTTAACAGGCATACTTGGAATAAAGGTATCTATAAGTAGATGAGTAATGAGGAACATTTACTGGCTTCAACATAGAAAAGTGCCTTAAGAAATGCTCAGATGTAAGCATGTGCTCACATCCCAGTGTATTTCAGTAAAGTCCTGAATCAGGACCCTGTGCTTAAAGTGGGGCTGATTTCATCTACTGAATGTTTAAAATCCTTGACATGCTGATTTTGGTGGGACTTTTGTCAGTTAGTCCAGTCTCCTACCACATTTTTTCAGAACACATTGGTGCAAAATCAGAGGGTAGGAGCATGCAGTCAGGCTGACTGAAAGCCAGTGAAATGGAAACGTGAGCAATATTCCAATTTAACTCCACAGAAGCCCACTAGTTAGTAAGTAGTTCAGGTATTTTAGTGCCTGCTGTGTTGCTGCCTACAGGGAAAATACTCTAAGTGCTTTCCCTTTCTCACAAAGAAAAGAAGTTTCCATCTATGTTTTATAAGGCTGTCTTGTCACATCCATTATACAGCGTGACACAACCAGCTGGAGGAGGTACTGTGGTGATTTCCATCATGTGTTTTACCAAGAAGGTTTTTGGGAAGGGTAGAATACATATATATATCTGTAAAAACACATGTATGTATATACACACATATAAATGTAGGTCAGTTAATGTTAAGATATAGGTGCCTTCTGCTGGCCTATGGCGTGTCAGATGTGGGGTGTTAATGCCTACATATGTCAAATCCAAACATTCTGTCATCTGGCCAGCTTGGCACAAACAGGGCAGAATTATCCTTATCCTGAGAATATTAGGCCATTAACTGGAATGGCTTTTAGAATTACTTTATTCCAGTCCATGACTGACCAGCTATTTGAAGAAACAACAAAGAACAAATTCTGTTTTTCAGTCTCCAGAGTACGCTGTTAATATCGCAGAAAGAAGAAAATGGCAAGAGAGATCACTGAACAACGAATGTTTTTTTTAATCCCCGAGCCATCTAATATTGTGTTCCATTCAAACATGCAAAGGGGAGATGGGGATTGGAGGAGTGATAGGAGAGATGATCCACAGACTACCAATTTTATATAAGGAAGGATTTTTAAAGGTGCATGCATAAACTGTATATGACTGTGTGTGCACAAATGCAGACTATCTTCTGCATACACAGAGCAGTGAGATGTCAAGTTTTCAGTTGAAGACAGGCACCGTTTGTGACATTTTATTTATCCAAAAAAACAATTTTTCTATTCTGAAACAACTTCAGCAGAATATTTTTATTCAGCAGTAATATTCTTACATACTTCAGACAGTGGGGAGTGTGTGTGTGTAGATGTAGATATATATAAACAATCAGCAAGGAAGAGTGTGCAGCATATAACAGAACTGTTTGACATATGCGGCATTTGACTACTTTGCCTCTTCTGGGTTCATTCCTACAGCCCCCCATCACTGTTCTGATGTCTCGCTCTTTGGCAGGAGTAGTCCAGACAATTACCTAGCTCTGTGTTTTGCTTTGTTTTGAGTGACCTTGGCATTGAAGGGGAAAAAAAAAGTTTCCTGATCTTCTCTGCATATGTAATGCCTACACTCAGAATGCCCTGGTTTGAAGTCCAACATAAACACCATTTCTGCATAGCCCCCTGAGGATGAGGCATGAAGGTTTGAAATCCCTGGAAAGCAGAGAATTCCCAGACCATCAGTAGGGCACCTAGCAATGGGACAGAAAAATTACTTTAGGGACTTAAAGAATCCCTAAATGTCTTCAAGCCCAGCCTTACAGCTACTGAAATATTTAAAACATGCTTTCATAGGTAGGGAATAAAAACTGTTGTTCCAGTAAAGGCTGAGGCTGGTACACTTATTTGACAGCCTCCATTTACGACTCAGTATTTCTGTCTTGGCTGCAAAAACTAAAATGAGAAAAGACCTCCAGGAGGGGGGACTTGATTCAGGCTGGGGAGGGGTGAGAACAAATGCTCCCCAGAAGGTGCAGAAGACTGACGAAAGCCAAGCAGTTGATCCTTTGTAAGAGGAGGGTGTCGAGGGGAGAGGAGCAGGTCATTCTCCTCTTGAAACACCCAGGAGAGACCGAAGGGAGCAGCCTGGGCTCGGAGGAGCGGCCATGTTCATGAACGTGACCGTGACAGCCCTCAGCTGTGGAAATGGCTGTGCTGTCCTTGTCCCACTCGGTCAGCCCCTCTTCCGGGGGCTGGTAAGGGCCAGCTGCAAACGTGTGCTGGTGGCTTGAATTTCAAACAAAGCCAACCGAGGGGTTATGCGTCCCGTTTGCTCTGCAGGTAGACCCCGTGCAGTCTGGCTGAGCACCTTCTCCCCACTGAGCCCAGGGAAGGCCTTACCGCCAGCGCGCAGGGGAAGGGCGCGGCCTGCAGCCCGGCTCCGAAGGGGGTGATGCCGCCCACCGCTTTCATGCCGCCTTGCTTGTTGCACCATGCAGTCCGCATTTTTGGCCCGGCGTCTCAAAGGCAAAAGCACATCTTTGTCCCTTTAACTTCTCTCTCAGCTGTTATGCCTGTTTTCTCCCCTCCTCTGGGACTGTGCACTCTGTTGCTGCTCCGGCTGCTGGCAGTGAGCGAGGAGAATCTCTCCTGCTGGTGAGCAACCGGCTGGTCTGGGGCCGGCGTCTTCCCAGGACGCTGCTGTTCGCATACCAGCAGGCAGAGGAGCAGGTGAAATGGGACCGGTGACATCTGTACAGATGCGTTTGACTGCTTACACGCTGTTACGAATCCGCTACCCTTAAAGCCGCCGTTTCTCTGACGAGATCTCTCTCTCTCTCTCAAATTTTTTTCCCAAGGAGAAAAGGAAAAGGCAGACAGAAATAGAAGGCAAGAGACAACAGCTTGAGGACCAGATACTTCAGCTGCAGCATTTCAAGGTAAGGGACTGATGCCAGAAATGATGGATTGACTAAATCTGTTCATTATTAGACATGCAGATCACACGTCTGAAAGCTGGGAAGAGCCCACTCCGACATGAAGCAGCTTTCCCTGCCGGAGCCTATCTCTTGCAGTGATCGTGTCCTGCCTGCTTTTCATTTTGTCTTTCATGCACAGGACCATGCTGCAGAAATGGCTTGGGAGCGTGGAGGATGTGAGCGCAGGCAGCACGGCAGTGCTGTTATTATTAAACACTGTTATTTATTATACATAATGATAAGACACCAATCGCTGCGGACTGGGTGTGCACTGCATGGCTTCAGCGAGCGCGTTCTGCCTGCAGAGCTGCATTGGATTTTTCTGGTGCCTGTCGTTAGGTTTTGCGTATCTGTGTCTGTGTGTTGCAGAGGGGGTGTTAGCATGTGTGTGTCTGTGTGTAAAGCTTGAATTGTAGGATGAAGTTATTAGTTGTACATGGCATAATAAAATGGGCACATATGCACACCCTGGGAGGGTGTTGGTGTGTATGTGTCTACATGGAGAAGTACCTTGATATTTAACAGGGTGCTGAACAGCCCCAGTCCCTGTTGGACTCCATGACAGCTGCAGACAGCATCGTTTGAAAGCCATCCTGGTTATTTCTATCATTTGTCCTTCCTGTCAGTAGCACAGTTTGCCTTTATATTTGTGCATAGCAAAGAGAAGAACAAAAACGTACATGTGATCTCTTTGTAACCAGTGCACATTTGTGGGTCAACACTCATTAGGTTAGTTCAGTAAGGAAGCCCAAGGAATTTCAATGATTAAAATATCTGAGAAAAGTGATCAACACTGGACAGTTTGTCCTTGCAGCAAGTGAGCTGGGCTGTGTTTTTAAAAATAAGATATTTAGGTTGCTTGTGCAATAGTATGCGTGCGTGTGTGTGTGTGTGAACAGTGCACCTGCGTAAGGAGATGGTGTTCAGAACATCTTCTCCACCCATGCATGCATTCAAAGACCAGACTTCAAGTTATGCTACAGACAGGATCCTTCTCCTGCTGCTCCAAGCCCCTGCCATCATGCTCTGTAAACTATTCCTCATTTTCTGGTAAATAGGATGCAGTTAAGCCCAAGTAAGTGATTGCAGCCTACACAAATGCTCCGTCAGGTTCATCATGAGTCTGTAGATGTCACACATTGTCTTTGGTGTTGCCAGTCAATGATGTGATTGCATTTCCGTGGGGCAACAGGAGTTGCCATTTCGTTCAAGCTGCCATTGACTACAGGCAAGGGAGAATAGGTTGATACAGCAGGGCAGTAAGATGCCTTTCCAGTGTCTTCATGATGCTTGCTTTTTTTTCTTTTTGCTGCAAAGCTGAGGGCTTCCTTTATCACGTTAACTGTTTCCAAGCTGACTGAATTGTGGTTTTTCCTGGAATTTTTCCTGGCTTTTTGGAAAGCCAATTCTGGCAATTCTCTGCTTCATCTGATTTATTTTGATATAGCTGTTCCTAAACTGAATTTTACCATCATCAATAAGGAAAAGTAAAACCTGTCAAGGTGGTGCAGTGGGGTCAGTGTCTCGGCTGCTGTAAACTGGCTTCAGCCCTGCTACGCTGGTTGTCGTTAGCAGAGGTTCAGTCTTGCTGCATGGATTTCTTGAGTGACACACATCAAAATTAACTATTTCTCTTTATTATTTAGCTCACAGCCTGGAGCAAGAGCAGGAAGCACGCAGGAAGCTAAGGGGAGATCAGGGCACAGAAATTTAAAATGGCAGCCTGCTCAGCTAGGCTTAAGGACTGGACTTTTCACAGCCAGATTTAAGGTCTGTATCAGCAATAGTGTGGCCAGCAGGAGTAGGGAAGTGATTGTGCCCCTGTACTCAGCACTGGTGAGGTCACACCTCAAATACTGTGTTCAGTTTTGGGCCCCTCACTAAAAAAAGGACATTGAGGTGCTGGAGCGTGTCCAGAGAAGGGCAACGAAGCTGGTGAGCAGTCTGGAGCACGAGTCTTCTGAGGAGCATCTGAAGGAACTGGGATTGTTTAGTCTGGAGAAGAGGAGACTGAGAGGAGACCTTACCACTCCCTACAACTACCTGAAAGAGCGTTGTGGTGAGATGGGTGTTGGTCTCTTCTCCCAAGTAACTAGCGATAGGACAAGAGGAAATGGCCTCAAGTTCCGCCAGGGCAGGTTTAGACTAGATATTAGGAAAAATGTCTTTACTGAGAGAGTGGTCAAGCATTGGAACAGGCTGCCCAGGGAGTTGGTGGAGTCACTGTCAGTGGAGGTGTTCAAAAAACGTGTAGATGTAGCACTTCAGGACATGGTTTAGGGGGCATGGTGGTGTTGGGTTGATGGTTGGACTTGATGATTTTAAAGGTCTTTTCCAACCTTAATGATTCTGTGACTCTGTTGTGCTGGGTGCAAGGATGAGCATGAAGATATGGTAGGAGCTTCTCTACCTTCCCATTCAGCAGCATCACTTGGCAACAGAGACGTGTGTTGCTTTTACTGAAGTGGTCACAGTGACTGCAGCTCTAGGAGCTGCCTCTAACCACCTCACTGTACCAGCAAACAACTGGTGGGAGACCTGGATGAGGTGATAGCAGAGGTCTGTCTGGGACTGCAGAGCTCATCCTCATTGCTGCTAGGACCTTCCTAATGAGAGGGTGGCCCCAGGCTCAAAACTTTAAAAAAAGGGGCACTGGCTGAGAGTATCTCTCTTTCTCTGTGGAGACAGACCAAGGAAACTGCGTTTTCTTTTCATGCTTTGTTCAGTGTAATGGTTGCTTAGTGGGGTGCTGACCAAAATTGTATTTGGCCTGCCAGGGTGCTTTGTTCCTTTGAAAAGCTGTGTGTCCTACCCCCACCTCCCCAAGGCTCTCCCTCCTCTCACCCTGGTTGCTCTGAGCCTCTGCAAGCCAGGGGCTCCTAGTCTACTCTGAACGTAGTCCCCCCCTCACGCAGCCCGAAACAAGTGCAGCCATTTGCCTTCAAAAGTGCGAAGTAGAACATGGTTCATTTCCCGAATTATGCGGGTTTGTGCAAGACATAAATCCAGGTCAAAAAGACCAGGCTTGCCTTGGAAGCCCATGTATTTACTCCAAATGCAGTGAAGTTGTTGATGTCAGTGTAGAGTGTAAGGTCTTCATATCAGTGTTCATTAAAATCTGCTGTGGAGAAGCCTTTGAAAATGATATTTAGGTTAATCCTGTGTCTGCAGTATTTGGGTTGATCCCACAATCATAACAGCTTGAGTTCACCCAAAGACATTCATGACAGGATTCAATGGGTTTGGTTCATTTTTGTGCGATGCCAGAGTAATTTTCTTTTTGAAATACACTGTGCAAAATAGCGTGTTTGGTTACCTAATAAAGGTTCTGGAAGCTGTAAGGGTTCTGTTAATTTCAGACAATTTTATTCACATAGGAAAAATGTCTACTAGAAATTGTTTATTTCAAATATTTATGCTGGATTACCTACAGTTTTCAGATACCAGTTAGACCCCTGGCAAAATGGCTTAACTCTACTACCAGTTCATTCGTTTTTTTCTGGTTACCTACCTGGCTGAAAATAAGGGAATTGTGGCTGCTGCCACATTGTTTTAGGGAGAAAAGCCCAGGAAATGCTAGAGTTAGTAAATGTCAGCACTAAACGTGGACAAAGCTTTGGCAACAGAGTTTGCAGAGGCTCCTGAGAATGAGGCAAGTGGCTTTATGGCTGAGGACACCAGGACAAAAACGTGGCTCAGCTATTAATGGTATGTGTGAGTTTCAGAGTTAATCAAGTGAAACCCTCCAGGTGTGAAAGCCTGGAGTAGACTCTAAAAACTGAATTCCCTTGTTGCTGACAGAGAAAGCTGTATCACCTCTTCTGTGAATCAGTGCAAAGTAGGGACGTTGGTGGGCACAGAGCATCCATGTGGTACTTCAGGGCCATTGGGGCACACCGTTGAAGGTAGGAGGTGCATTTGTCTATGTTACAATCAGCTGCTTCATTGGAAAGACCCTTAGTGTTGGAAATGGTATGAAGGTGCTTTGAAGCTCCATTTTTTGAGACTGCACATGCTGTTTTGCTCTAATAAGAGGCAATTTACAACACGTCTCCTTACCTCCACCTACTTTAACACCAAAAGAATCTTTCTTCTTTCATATAACACCAGATGTGCTTTCTTTTGTTTTTTAACAGTAGATAGAGTTTAAACTTAAAGCATCGGCAGTTCTTTGGCCATACTCACAAACAAGGCTTGCCATGTCTGTGGGAACCAAAGGAGTTACCAGCTTCCATAGTTTGAAATCAGAAAAGTGGGAAAAACTCACCTCACGCAAAGATACTGTCTGCAGTATTCATAACATGATGTGGTTTCTTGAGGAAGACAATAATTGATTTTGATTGATTAGTTGCACTGGAGATACAATCTACGAGCAACAGCTGCTTTTAAGAACTTCTTCAGCTAGGCAGCAGTTGGGCAGGCCCATTTTAATGGAGGTGTTTACAATTTCAAATAAACTGCAGGGTAGAAGTGTTTCTTCCAAGATCTGTCTGCCTCTGCAGTTAGTTGAACAGAATTTCTATAATTGTTTACTGTAGCTCTGTTTGGTGGTGGCTGGTAATAAAATAAACAGCACAAAACCTCCTAATTGAATGAAAAATTACTCCTCTGCTGTTACTTTAACTATTACAATAAATCCATTTACCGCAGCTATTCTATTTCTGGAGTGGTATAAATATTAGGGACCTGTTTCTGTTAACATCTGCTTCTTAAAAATTGCAGTTCATGGACACTTAATCTATAACATAAATACATTTTTACTCTGAAGAATGGGAAAGGAAAACCTTTTTATGGCATAGAGGTTTTGTTAGTGTATGGGTTTAGCTGAAACAATCTTATCTATAAATAAATTTCAGTTTTATTATTCCACAGTTATATTGCTATCCTCAATTTATTCTAGTCTTAAAATAACTGCTGTCAGAGAACATAAATAAATCTGTCTATCCATACATATATATGCAACAGTGTGGAAAAGCAGGTAACTTTTGTGAACGAAGGAATCCTTTTGTTCCTTTATGTTGAATCTCGTTATGATTTTCAATTAAGTTAACTCTTAGACTGAATTGTGACTCAATCGAGCACCCAAAAGTTTGATGATGTCATGGACAGTCTGCATTCTCTACAGGGTCAGTGGAATAGCCCCCCAAACCTATTCTTATTAATGGTCAAGCACTCTTTCTGGTATGTGATGTCAGCTATGACAGTCCCAGGCTGACCCTCTGTTTTTAATGTTTTGGAGCACACCACACCACCACACCTCTGCGAGACTGAGAGGTCTCGCCATCTCCATTTCCCAACTGCAGTTCTGGGGCATGGAGAGGTTAAGAGCGAATTTGGAGAGAGATTTCCATTTCCAGAGCATAGAGGACCCCTGCTCATCCCTTTCCGCGCATTAGCATCTTTGGGCTGATGCCCACCTTACCCTGGGAATCTCGCCTCCTGCCAGGATTTAAGCTGAAAAGTGGGAGGGTCTCTGCCTCTCTGCTAACCTGCCATACAATCCATATTTATTAGGCCAGAAACGGAGTGGGAGAGGGCATAGGACCGCACAGCCTAAGGATTTAGGGCACTTGCTCTTTCTGAGTTACTTACAGAGTATGAAATCTTAGGTTATCTTTGCTGGGAAGTAGCATTTGGAAAGGAAAGATTTCAAAAATCCTACCTTTCCTTTTCAAGTAATCATAAAACAAATTACCTATTCCTAGGTAAAATCTTTTAGCCCTGATTGATGGTATAGTTCCTCCAAGCCAGCTACCCAAGTTGACTAACCCAAAGAGATGAAAGCCTTTAACTCATGTTTCTTATCTGCTGCGTGTCATTGCTATGCAGCTGAATATACTGTAATTATTCTGGTATAAACCCTCTGTGAGAATACTTTTATTCAGCAAAAATAATACAATTCAGCAAAAACTCACAAACATTGTTGTGTGAGTTGTACTCTGAACTGGGGCAGAGTTATCCTGGGATGACCACCTAAGTAAGTGTCCCCATACGGGCAGGGCTTCCTTGAAACCCGTCAAAATTGGCACTCACAAGGCCCTTCGAGCAGGTCACTGCCACTTTGGCAGTTTTCATTTTAGCCAGGCTGTGTCAAAGTAGCTCAAGGATGTTTACAGCTCTCTTCAACCCCAGCCCCTCCTAATGGCCTGATAACGTGCTCAAAACTGAATTCACGTGACCTGAATCCAGCTTTTTAAAACAATGAATATAAGAACTTTTAAGAACACAAAATAAAGGAAGCTTTGAAAAATATCTTTTCTTTCTGCGTCTTTTGACTGATGAATATATGTGGGAAGGAGTGATAAACTGAAGCCGAGGACAGACTGAAGGTAGAGAGGAAATTATTCTTTCAGAAGAAATAATAAAAAGCAACTTGCAAAACCTATTTGTCTTGGGGGGGAGAAGGTTGCCAGTTTTCGATATCTCAGATTGTTAACTGTTCAAAAAATAGGTAATTTTTTAATTATTATTATTTTTTCTCTCAAAACTATGCTTTACTCCTTTTGAAAACATGGAGTGAGTACTCATGGGGAAAACAAAACCATACCTAAATTTCTGGCTCCAGGAGGTAAAAGTGCGATCAAACTGTTTTCATGTGTGTATCTGTAAAAGAGGGTCTTACTCAATTTTTCAGCCCAACTACATGAAGTCCAGAAAATTCAGCTAGCTTGAAACTCTTTCTTACTCCAGCTCCAAAATTCCCTGAGAAACAGAAATGTTCTCACGGAGTCATGAAGTAATTTATGTGTGAGGGGACTCTGGAGGTCTCCTCATGCCCCTGCCAACAGCAGCAGGTTGCTCCCATGCCCATCCTTGTCCCATTACATTTGGACTCTTGCCCAGGGTGGAGATCCCACGGCTCCCCTGGGAAACCCACTCCCAGGTCGGCCCACCGTCCTGAGGACCGTGCGTGCCCCTACTGCCGCATCCCCTTTTGCAAGCTGTGTCCCCGCACTGCCAGCGTGTGCCTGCTGGGACAGCCATGTCCCCTCATCGCTCCCCTCGCCCCTGCAGCAGCTGCTGGCAGTTGTTTATTGTTTATTCTCATTATAGTGCTTAGTCTTGCCACAAGCAAAATGCCAAATAATTGAACAGAGACATCAACTTCTTCCTGCCATGAAGAAGTCTGAAATCTTAAATAGGCTTCTTAAAGAGAGTTAAAAATAGACTCCAACTCTCCAGCCTAGGTATCAGTGTGATTGTTTTCACTTGTTACTTCAAGCAGAACTTTCTCGTATGTATAGACCTGTAAAAAATACGTGTAGGAAAGAGCCTATGTTTGAGTCATCTTTCATCTTATTGTTTGGGGTTTTTTTGTCTCAATGTCATCTCAAGTCTTTAATGAATATTAGAAACTCTTACCTTGTATCAGGCCATACCTATGATCCCCTTTGGTGAAACTAGTCTGTACAGACCAAGGCTGTGTCGCTGATCAATGATCTGAGCAAGAGAGACACAAACTTGTGTCCTCTCTCATAGGGTCTTGACAATGTCTCTCGCTGTGGTGGGCTTCCTTGCAGCTGAAGGAGCTTGGGTTTTATTTTTTCCTCTTCGTCTTTGTATGGAAACAACCGTCTACTGGGTTTACAAAGTTAAATAAAATATGGGACCTGAACAATTTAAAAGTAATGCACACAAAATGTTTATGCTGGTGATCTTGCTAATGGATGGGAAGCTTACACTGAGGACATAAAACAATTGGTGCGTTTTTCCCCAAGGCATTCCTCACCGGGCCTCGATCTGTACAGCTGCAGTTTCTGTTCCTGGGAGTTTTTAAACAGACAAAAGCGTGAGACCTTCATGAAGGAGCTACAGCTGCCATCATGCCCGTCCCTCGGGTAGCTTGCCGCGGCCGTGCCTTCCCCGTGCCTCTGCAGCTCGGCTGCACGCGGCTTTCGCTGCCGCCATGCTCTCGCAGCCCCTGGCCTTACCCCGAGGGCACCCAGCTGAGGCGCGGCCCTTCCCCAGCGAGCACAAACCATGCCACAAACCACCTGTTTCTGCAGTCGCATCAGGCTGTTGAGCGCATTGCTGTCTGCTCTGTTGCTGTGCCGGACGCCCGCTCTGAGAGGGAGCAGTGACCGAGTAAAATACTCAGGGGAGCTGAAGGGCTATCAAATGTACCAGCTACAGCAGACAAACGAGGGGGAAATACTACCTCCGCAAAGTCTTTTGGCTGCCATGAGTCCAAGCGGTGCTTATTGTAATAGTGGCCATCATTTATCTTTATTTACTTATTTACAGACTTTATTTATTATTTATGTACTCACCTCCCCACATGCACCCCCCTTGATCCCCATCCTGGTAGCTCAATGGTGCTGTAGCAAAGCTCTGTCACCCCAGGAGCTACAGAGAAAGAGGAGACAGGCTTCTTGGGGACAGGCAGGACATGAGTCCCTTGGATGAGCAGACTGCCTTGGAGGCACCAGGAAGCCCTCAAGCAGCTCTGAAACAAGACCTGAGGACCCATGATCCTGAGCTCAGGTGTCTGCTGCAGTAAGGGTTTTTAAGATAAGGGAAAACAGAGGAAAATGACCTGTGCCTGTGTGGCTGAGAAGAAACTTAAGAAGTTAAGCCATCAGACTCCAATGACTTCTCACAAAAGGTTGCCCGTTACAGTGGGCAAGTCTTAACACGCTTGAAAAAAGTTAATGTGTTTTAATGTTTTGTGTGATGAATACACGTTGACTGACTGCTGGAAAATGTTTACAACTCTTGGTCTAAATGTATGCTTCTTAAAAAAAAAATTAAGACATCACTTCCTTAAGATATTTCTAAGAAATGTTTTGTTAATTTCTTGAACAATGAATAACAACAACAAACCTGGAACTCTGGGGGTAATACTCCATCTGCTTTGTAAACATGCTGCTTGGTCTTGAGCTGGCTAGGCTCCACCAGCTAACACATTTTTTTGTTGAATTATATTTATGTTAGCTATGACATTGTGACTGAAGTCAAAACTCCAGTCAAGCTGTCGGTTCTTCAGCATGTCTTAATTCCCTAATCTGGGCAATCCTTGAGTCATATCTGTGTATCATGTAGACATGCTCCTTAGGCTAGAACAAGTGTCTTAGATGACTGGAAAGGCAACAGAAAGTTTTTCTGCTAAGCAAGACCAGATCATACCAGCAAGCTGGACATGGCTGCTAGTTCTGTTCCAGGGCCAGTCATGCGGTACAAGGCCACATTCATCTTACAGCAGGGCAAAGCAAAACCTTCTGTGTTTGCTGAGAACCACACCTATCCTCCATTTTGCAAGCAGACTGTCTCATGGTGAAACTCCATATAGGAAAATTCTGCATCAGTCTGGGCAAAGGGTTGGACTGTTTTGTTCAGCTACTGGAAAATTAAAAACTACAGCATGATGCAGGAATATGTTTTGAGGAGCTTCTTATTTCAAGACGGACCTGCCAGTCATACTGCTTATGTCACAGACCTTCTCTGCATTTGCATGTTTGTTCATGAATGATTAAGGGCATTTAACATTAACATGCCTGCTCACACTACGGCCGTGCAAACATTTTTTTTCCCGTATTTTGGAAGGCCAGGGAAGGCCTGCTGGCAAAGGAACAAGACTTTTTATAACACGTCCCAGTAACCTCTTTGCTAATGCTGGCAATAGTGCTGCACGCCAGCAGGTCAGACCCAGACCCACTGGGTAACCTGCCCTAGCTGGGTTAAGGCCAGCTGGATGGCAGGGGAAGCTGCCTAAAAATATGTCAAACAAGAGATGCAGTGTTCGGAGCAGCCATGGGAACAGGGTAGAAAGGAAAAGGGAGGAATCCCAGAGCAGTTTTAGTGGTGGTTATTCCCTGAAAACTCAGTTTTATCGACCCAGGCAGACACTTGGGGGCATGCATGGGCAGAGCAGATCCTGCTGCTCCAGGAATCCCTCCCTCTTGCAGCTGATCGGCCGGCTGATGAAGCTGCAGTCCCTGGGCGGGGGGCTACCGCTACCTGCCGGACAGCAAAACCGGGCTCATTGCTGCTTCCAGAGTTCCAGGTCTGTCTGGAAAACTCAGCCTTTTTGTACCAAGGGAGCTTTCTGGAACACAAAGAGCAAATCTGAAATGGCAGCCAGTTGTGACAGCATCCTAATGGGAGTGTTTGCGGCTAATACCTAACTCTCACTCTCCTGATGAAGGAAGAGGTTTATTGCACTCTTCTACTAGGGCATGGGCTGGTTATATGCAGATTTGAGAATATGAGGAACCAACCTCCTGCGTTCACTCGTTTTCCAGGACAGAAATAGTGAATGCATGTAGGGAGAAAATAATTTCATAATAATAAATAATTCCAGCTCTAAATTATTAATGTCTGGGGGTCTTTGAGCCTTCAAACCCAAAGACTTTTGGCAAAATTTCAATTTGGCAAAGATTTCAGTAAAAATGCCTTTGATGTAGCACTACTGATTTCAGTGGAATTATGCCAGGGATCATTATTTCCTATTTTGCATGGCACAGAAGAGCATCATTACCCTGAATGGTCCATATCCAGTAGTGCTTCTGAAGAGCACACACATTTTATTGGAGGAGGCTGTCTTGGGTCAACTTTTGACCTTTGTTTCTGCTCAGGATTATCAGCTTCCTTGACAATTACTCAGCAGCCAGAGGAGTGCTCCACTTCAGCAAGCACTGCTCTCAAGTTGAATCTCAGTACTGATTGCCCCTCTTACCACTTGTAAATACAAAAAAAAAAAAACCCACCTCAAAAGTTAGCAACACAGCAAGAACTGGCTTTTGTATTGTCATAAGGAGTCAAATGGCAAATCTGGCGGATGCGTCTGGGCCTCAGGTTAAGACAATGCCACACTTCGTGTGGGACTGGAAATGTGTTATTCTTTATGAGCAATGTTTATGGGAGTAGGTCTGAAATCAGCAAGACTGATGGGTAGAATTAATCACCTTTCACAAGCAAGGAGTCCAGAGGTGGCATGTAGTGGTCACAATGGTGTATGAAAACGGTGCTAAAAAGATTTACTTGCTGTAATAAAGTGTCCCCCAATACTTAAACTTTTGATGCAACATTAACGCAAAATGCAGCATTGAAACTAAAAATTTTCTTTTCAATACGGCATTAATTCTACTATGTGCATTTGAGGGGCTATGCATTATTTCCTTGCTAGTGCTAAATGTAAACAACTTAAAGCCCTTGGGCTTTACTGTCCTGAAGCATGAAACTGGAATAAATAGCACATAAGGGAGCTGTGCACCACATTTATGGCCATCACTGTGTCTACTGCATTCAGACATTTGGCATGATTTCTTTCTGTCCTGTCCAACATATGTTCCCTTATTTCTGTCTTCACTGTGATCTGTTCACAGAATCATGACCTGTTTTTTTCCTTTTTTGCATGGGGTACAAACTGTTTTCCTACACTTGGAAAAAAATAAGACTCTTAGTAGTAGCTGCCAGTTATCTCTGCAATCTCACTTGTGTGCAGAGAAACTGAATCACCTGAGAGTGGCGGTGACCTCGAGCATCACAAGCCCAGTGCCCTTTCCACTTCAGTAACAGAGCCTTTTTAATGACATGATCTAATTTCTGCTGAAGGATTTAGCCCTGAAGGAATTGTACTCTTGCAGTAAATGAAGGAATAGATATACCAAACTGTACATAGCATAGCTGTTGTTGTACTAGTGAAACGGTACAATGAAAACTACAGCATATTCACATTCCTGTATTGGAATGAGCTGTACAAATACCTGTATTTTTACAACAGTATATCTGGCCCCTCTTGGAGCCCTTTATCATTTTCATGATGTCTAATCATAAAGCACAACTTTGGCGCATAAAGAAGCTCCAAGATGCAGTAGAGAATTAAAGCTCGTAACAGACGATGAAGGAGGAGCGATGCTGAAATACTAGCTTGTGGCCATTTTAATCACAGACTGTTAAGTAAAGCAAATGCACAACATTGTTAAGCAGGGGCAGCTCGTACAGCTAGCTGTTTTGGGGCTCCATCCTCATGCGGGCAGTCTCCTTTTAGCAGATAGCAGAAACACCTATCCTTCCCACGAGAAAATTTTGCAAGATTTTTTCAAGAAGCATAACTCAGATTTCATAGCTATGGAGGACACATGGCAGCAAACTGTCTTTTGTTTCCAGGCCACATCTGGCTCTGGTTTGCATCTGGCTGGACTGCCTCAGTGCTGACTGCCTCACTGGACTGTCCAACACCCAGGAGCTGTGCCCAAGCACCCAGCGCAGCTCTACCACCACCTCCCTATTGCGCCCTACCCGCCCTTGGTCTCGTCTTGTGTGCCAAAGCCTTCCCCCTGGGTTTCTGACAAAAGTGCCCTGGGAAAGGTTTGCTAAAAGCAGGTGAGAGATTCTTCCACCCCTGCCCGCTGCCTCAGCACTATGCCAGTCATCTGGCAGGGGAGGAAATGTTTGCCGGACACTGAGATGGCTGCGTGCAGCCCCCTGACCCATGCCTGCCTGTTTGCCTGTTGTATTTGCAGTGGGTGTATACATATACGTAACCTCAACAGCTTGGAAAATAGACCTTCTGAATTTTAAGAAGTGGTTCTTATAAATGTTTCCATTTCTCAGAGCCTTCTTGTCTGGATTCCTGAGTGTAGTATTTAACGAATGCCTTAATTTTCATCTTAAAAAGGAGAGCCAAAAACATCAAAGCTACCAGCTTTCCTGTTTTAGATAAAATATGCTGACATTTCACCCAAGAGGGAGGATTTTTAGTAGATCATAGCATTTTTGTCTCTAAATAAGTCTTTTAAAAAATCCCATTGATGCCTTCCAGTTTCAAATTCGTGCTATTAATAGGTCAGAAAAAGAGGCTTCTGGGAGAAAGAAATCATGTGATTTTGTAGCTTAAGTGTTTCACATAAACAAAGACCAAGACAAAAGCTGCACAAAATGTATTTTTGATGTACAGCAGTTGTACTGAAGGGACTGGCTTCTCTCCTGTCTGATGGAGATTCTGTAAAAGCACGTAGAAAAGAGCCTGGGTTTTATCTGTCCTGTAGCAAAAGAGGAGTGACTGAATGTCTTCAGTGCTGTCCAAGCAACACTTTGCCAACAGCTTTATTAGGACTGCTGGAGCCATATCTAAACCAGGTTTAAAATAGAGAAGGCTGCCTTCAGTTTTAACATTTGATCTTTAGCAACTTGGGTGTTTTTTTCCAACTGAGTCGCACTCAGCATTTCAGATTCGAGACCACAGCTGAGTATGACACATGTGGCAACATAGTTCTGTGTGCAACCGGCCACATTTCTTTTTAACAAAAAGACAGCAATTTTCTAAAGACCAATCAGCCTTCATACCACGTTGCACTGGATCTAGCCCAGCAGGTACCCACTGACTTGTGCTGCTTAGACCTCCTAAATGCCAAAGCACAGGTTGTTAAATGCGTAGTACCTCAGGACCTGTAAAGCCGTCTTTGACTGTCTCACTTTGTTCCTTGGTGCATGTGATGACTTGAGAGTCCTCTGCTGAGGGAACATTTCAATAGCACATTGGGCCTGAATGAACTGATGAAACTTCTGGGCAGCCACCAGCTGAGCTGACCAGGAAAGTAAAGGTCCCACCAAGAAGTCTCACTACCATCCCACAAAATCTGGCAGGAAGGAGCAGGAAACTGCAGACACTGTGGCAGGAGATAACCATCCCTAATGTTTTGTGAACTAGCACCTTGGAGGATGTGACCAAAGCTGAGTTCAGCTGGGTAGTGCATCTTCAGCATCAGTGGGTCCGACTGTTGAACATGACTACATGGTACAAGAGCACAAGATCTTTTCTGTCATGCAGAAGTCCTAATTCATATAGAAATCACTTAAAACCCACCTAGAAGTCCTCTGGTGCACAGCACAATTAAATTCAATGAAAGCTGGAGTAATTTATGAAGTCTGATTTGCTTGTGTGTGTTGTATTGCGTTCTGTCTGCTGCCTTATTAAAATGTAATTGCCTGATGTCAAATAGGCCATGGAGTGACAAGAATAGTTTGTGCATAGATACTATGTCTATATATACACTCAAAAACTAAGAAGTAATCCTTGCCTGTCATGTCAAAAATCTTTCTATTTTGGGCTATGTTTGAAGCCTGCTTTTGGTGATGAATGTTTTTGCTTTATATATAGTTTGTACAAGTTAGTTTCCAGCGATGAACATGGCATTGAAAAGACTGACACTGCACATTTGGGCAGCCTCTGAAATCCAGTTTCTTTGAACTGATGATTTCCCTATTAGCTCCTCTTAGCTGGAGGGGATGGATGCTCTCACAGCTGGTTCCTTGAACTAGCATTGCCAGTCGCTTTTCAGATTCACAAGAATCACAGAGTCACAGAATCGTTAAGGTTGGAAAAGACCTTTAAGATCATCAAGTCCAACCATCAACCCAACACCACCATGCCCACTAAACCATGTCCTGAAGTGCTACATCTACATGTTTTTTGAACACCTCCAGTGATGGTGACTCCACCACCTCCCTGGGCAGCCTGTTCCAATGCTTGACCACTCTCTCCATAAAGAAATTTTCCCTAATATTCAGTCTAAACCTCCCCTGGCGCAACTTGAGGACACTTCTTCTCATTCTATCGCTAGTTACCTGGGAGAAGAGGCCAACACCCACCTCACCACAACCCCCTTTCAGGTAGTTTTAGAGAGCGATGAGGTCTCCTCTCAGCCTCTTCTTCTCCAGACTAAACAACCCCAGTTCCCTCAGCTGCACCTCATAAGACTTGTGCTCCAGACCCCTCACCAGCTTTGTTGCCCTTCTCTGGACATGCTCCAGCACCTCAACATCCTTCTTGTCGTGAGGGGCCCAAAACTGAACACAGGATTCAAGGTGCGGCCTCACCAGTGCCGAGTACAGGGGCACGATCACTTCCCTACTCCTGCTGGCCACACTATTGCTGATACAGCCAGGATGCTGTTGGCCATCTTGGCCACCTGGGCACACTGCCGGCTCATGTTCAGCCGGCTGTCAACCAGCACCCCCAGGTCCTTTTTTGTGCTGGGCAGCTCTCCAGCCCTTCCTCCTCAAGCCTGTAGCGTTGCATGGGATTGTTGTGACCAAAGTGCGGGACTTTTCTGGTCAATGCGAGGGGCTTGTTTGGTCAGTCCCTTGACTGACTGTTTTTCCACCAGCTCCATTTCCTTCTTGCCAAGGGGCAAAGTCCTTCATGGCTTTGGGCTCCTGATCTTCCTTTCAACGCTTGCTTGTCCTCTCTGCCAGCTGATATGCCGCATCTCTCTAGCAGGATTTGGGACAAACAAGACACTCAGGCTGATGTGCTATGTAAAGGATTGCTTGCAACCGGTGCATCTCCACTGGTCATCTCCCCTTGGCGAGGTGCAGCTGGTTTAGACAATGGCCAGGTAAGGTTGTAGCCATGTTTTTGGTGTAGAACACACAGCAAAATTCCTGGGAATTCTTCTATTTGGTGTAGGTTATTGCTGCTTTCTGCAGCAGTGTTGCTGTGCCCTGGGTTACCCATGGTTTCTGGAAGACTTCTGTTCATTTGTTTTAATTTGTGGCTGGCTAAGAGGTGATGTATGTGCTTGTGTGAACGTATACGTGTGTCTGTCTGTCTGTCTGTATGCCTGTAAATGTATGGAGATACATCCATGGTATAAATCAAAAATAACATCTTTGATTAATTTAATAGCAGTCTGATTTTATCCTTCATGAAACACATTAGATTTAGAGCACGCTGCTCTTTTGTTTTTGAAGCTTTAAGTTGTTTATGAGTTTAGTCCTTCCAGTACATGCTTTATCATTCATGAGAGATCCACACTTTTGTTCAAAGATTTTAGTTCTTGCAGGACTGGCTAATTTGAGTGGTTTAAAGTCTTCTTTTTTTTAGGAACTAAAAATAACTTCATATTAAGGCATTGATGGTAAATAAAGTGTATACTGTAAAACTGATGCTCCTAAATCTGGAAGAAGTGTCGTGGATAAACAGCTGATGGATTGCCTGAAATCAACTGTCTAAAGCAGTAATCAGAAATTCAATGGGGCCAATCTACTATTCAGAAGCAGAGGCAGCTCCTTCTCAATGTTCAGGTGGTTTTTGTTCAGTCTGTTCCTAAGCTTTGTTTTTTTTTACCCTATAGTCAAAAGCTCTTCGGGAAAAATGG